>NW_028281087.1:165000-316832 GCF_059751285.1 Brachycentrus maculatus
AATCAAAAACGTACGTAAATTGCTAAATTTATAAATCGATACGTGTTCTTAGCAAGGATGGAGCAGTATTACATATTCTATCATTTTCCGCCAAGCCCCGAAAGCTTCCGTCACGTTCCGATTTTCTTTCGCGTAATGGCTTCCCCAACTCCAGATTGGCAATGGGAAAAGTTTTAAATTAATTTCAGAGCACCGCGCCTATAATCAAGGAAGTCATTAAAATATTCCTTCGGCAAAATGATCCGTCCTTTGAGGGCTGATACAGAGGTTAGGTTAATTTCGGCGCTCCACCTGACGCCAACTCACGCGTGATGCCAATGCTAAACAGGACACTGCCTTCCGGATGAGCGTGACCATCCGTCAAAAGGCGGAAGCTGTGTTCATACAAAGTGTTTGAATTAAACGAACGTGAGAGGAAGGGTTTATTGAAATGCAGAACACTTACACGGATTTTAGAGCCACTCGGCTGTTTTTATTACTCTTATATTTGTGGAGGTCCTCATCAAAAAGATACATTTTTAATATTACACGAAAAAATCTAAAAACTAACTAACTAACTAACCATCACGCCGCTTCCCCGCAGGGGTAGGCAGAGAGAATAGAGCGCCACACCACTCTGTCCTTGCAAACATTCTTCGCCTCTTCCACGTTCATGCATCTCCTCATACATACCCGCCGATTGTTACGACTCCTAACCTGACCACATTCAAGTATTTGGCATACATGATCATGCCATGTCAATGCAAATCTGTTCTGTTTACTGTTTTCTATCGAAATCTCAATTAAAGTTGCGACAAAACGTGACCAATCCTGTGTTAAACCAATATTAAATCATTAAATCGCACCAAAATGTAACAACTTTACAAGCTAGAATTCCTGATTACTTAAAATCATTTATAATGTAAATGTAACGTTTTGGTGAGGACCTCCACATTTAGAGAGGATATATATTATAGTGGTTAGAAAATTTGCCTCACATGCTGAAAGGTCCTAGGTTCAATTCCCAGTAAAGTAAGGAAAAAATAAAACCAAAATAAAAAAATGTTAATAACAACCTTTGCTTTTCATTTATTTTATTTAACAATTAAACTGGTCGCCTTACCTTCTAATAACAAACCTTCATATAACAAATTATCAAATTACCATTGCATCAATTTTATTCAGTGCCCTATACACCATTGAGTCCGGATAAAGGTCAGTACACTACTCTTTAATGGGAGATGTGTAAAACATACGTTTCAGAAACCAAGAAACGTGATATATTCAAATTGTATTTTGCTCTTGATATTTCGATGTTTTATTCATTTTATGTAAACCCTTTTGCCTTTTGAATTTTACCTTGTTTTTGAGGGAAAATAATATTTCCATTGCTTGAATATGCGTACTAGAAATATTTGTACAATAAATCGGTGTTGAAAGTACCTGAGTAAAAATATTACAGCACACTTTTTTTCTTTAGTATTTTCTTACATTACATAATATACATATGTATATAATACGCGTTAACACAATTATTTCCTAAAATCTATTGTATTAATTGTAGCAATTGCTTTTATAATTAATGAGTTTAATTTAATAATGATGCTGAATGCTTTAAAACACGTGCCATAATAGGTTTAATGAAATTATGGTTTTTACCATTAAAATTTGAAGTATAAATGAATAGGTATTTTTACAATTACCACAATGTGATTTAAGAATCAAGTAATGAAATAAGCACATGATTATATTTTTATATGAAATTAAATATTCATATTTATACATATATATATATATATATATATATATATATATATATATATATATATATATATATATATATATATATATATATATATATATATATAATATATATATATATACATATTTACATATATAAATATATATTTATATATATATTTATATATATATATATATATATATATATATATATATATATATATATATATATATATATATATATATATATATATATATGTATACATATATATATATATATATATATATATATATATATATATATATATATATATATATATATATATGTATATATATGTATATATATATATATATATATATATATATATATATATATATATATATATATATATATATATATATATATATATATATATATATATATATATATATATATATATATGTATACATATATATATATATATATATATATATATATATATATATATATATATATAAATATATATATATATATATATATATATATATATATATATATATATATATATTTTTTTTTATATATATATATATATATATATATATATATACATGTAAATATATTTGTGTGTGTTTTTAAATATAAAAACACACACAAATATATTTACATGTATATATATCAAGGAAAACTTGCCACGATCAGGTTTATCAAATACTTGAATGGAATTACAGGAACTGAATTAATTGGGGGGTATGTATAATATACGGAAATGTGGAAGAAGCAAAGAATGATTGCAAAGACAGAGTGGTATCGCATCCTTTGCTCTCTGCCTACCCCTGCGGAGCGGCTTGATGGCAAATTAGTTGATACAACTACTGTCCTAGCTGCCAGTCATGTTTTTTCTCTTATTTAATAACATTTTCGGGAAATTTCACTGCATACATTATCCAAAAATGTTATTTTTATTATTATTCCTGCAATATTCTGAAATCTGTAGACAATAACAAAGTCATTACTTTCGACGAGGCATAAAATCATAATCGTTGTCAAAATGTCTTTTGTATAAAATTGTATTACCTCTAGATATATTCAGCACGAACGAAATAACAAAGTACTTTCGCCAGGATAATAGGCTCCGAGATCAAAAGGTGAAAATCCAAAGCAGATCAAAACAAAAGTAGTTATCGTAATAACAAGGTATTTAGCGCAATAACAAAGCCGATGAATTTTTGTCGGGCAAAGTGTTATAGGGGAAGGCAAGTAATTTGTTGATGTAATCATCTTCAAAAAAGTTTTGCCGAAAATAAGATTACTATTCTAATAAACGAAACTTCCATTATATTATTGTTCACGTTGGTTTTTAGTACCTGTAACGTTTATATTAAGGAATTTGATGACAAATTTGTTTTTTTTTTCTTCATGTGACAATTCTTTGGCGGCGATTCGAAAATCGATGGTTGGACCGGAATCGAGAGTAAAATTTCAAGTACGCGTCACGTTTATGAGACACATTTCGCTACATGAGAGTGAAGAAAGATTTTACATAAAGGGAAAGAGATCTAGAGAGCTATACGCAAATCTACAAAGCGATAGAATTATATTGTGTCACGCGTTGTAGATATAAACGTCAGACGCTATACATGAACAGTGAGGTACTATGCGTTGTGTAAGCAATATTTACAAAAAGAAATATGCCACTCAGTGTTTTAACTAACCCAACGAATGAACATCAAAATCCAGAACTACAAAAGACGCAATTTTTCCAAACTATCTTAAATATGTACGCATATGTACACACACACACACACATTTGTTACACATTTTTTTTGTTTTCGTTGTTTACACTTATTAACTTCAAGAACTCGAAGATTACCTAATTATTTAGCAGTTTATCAGACTTTTTGTGAGTTTCTGTAATTTAAAAATAAAGAAAAGATTATTCCAAGCTTCTCACCAAACTAATGCTATAATAAGAGAATGCTCAATGTAAGGAAGAATCCATGACTTCCTATTGTTCTGTTCTTCCTTTCTTCATTCCTTATTCATGATTCCTCGTAACGGGAGGTAGATTTATTGCAATATTCAAGTGTCGGTACCCCAAGCCAATAGTGAACGACCGCCCCTCTTGATATTCCGACTTCCGTCGAAATTCTTGTGTTTGGTATGGAAAACAGTGTTTTTTATTATCCTTATACTGACTGGCATATTTCATTTTGTATATTACAATACTCGGGAGGATATTGCTTGCAACTTGAACGATACAAGATATATTTCAATAGATGCAACACAGCTACAGGACCTAAATCAAGCAAATACAGGAATTTACATAAAGAAAATGCTATCCTTACTCCCCGATCGAAAATAAAATATTACATAATTATTTTTTTTATTAATTTATCTGTGAATTATTTCTACCATTGCCCGCCTCCATCATATTGTATAAGGAAGATTAATCTGGATATAAATGTGTGTATGTATGTACACAGTTACAAATGACAATTAAAAATAATGTGACTTCATTAGATTTTCCCGTATAAAATTGTATGATATGTAAATTTTTGTGATATTCAATAAAATAAGACATGGCCAAATGATGTCATCCATTTCACATCTACCCACTTTCGTTATCAATTAATTAATAGCTTTTTATTATTCATATTTTATTTTATAATTATTTATCAATTTTATGTATAATTAAACGAGTTGTATAGTTGTATAGATAACCTTATTACATAATAGTATTGCAAAGCTCCTTTTACTTATTCTGGTATGTCTTTCTATAATATGTATCGGTTCATAACAAAATTCTTCTTCTTCTTCTTCTTCTTCTTCTTCATCTTGTTGTAGGCCTTGTGGCCTGTTTTTAAGAGGGATTAGCCTCCTGCGATGTCGATTCCCAGCTATCGACCCATCGCTTTGGTGGTCTGCCCGGGAGTCGTCTGCCATGGGGTTGGCCGTGAAATGTGGGGGAGTCTGGATGATTCCATTCTCCTCACATGCGCATACCATTTTCTACTTCATTGCCTTCCCCACCCAATGACATCCTCGATCTCGCAAGATTTACAAAACTTGCATCCGACCCATCATGACGTATGGAATCGAAAGTAGAGCGGACACCGTTTGCACAAAAAACGCACTTAGAGTGTCAGAAATAAAGACTCAGAAGCAAATCAGGCAGGAGAATAAGAAACGCCAGGATCGGGGAAATATGCGAGATTGAAGATAATAATATTCAGTATGATAATTATAAGTTCTGAAATACACCCCTCAATTTGGTAAGTACATAAGACTTAGAAGCATTTAATCGAAAATTAGTTTTTGCAAGACAAACACCAGCTCAATCGTTACAATAATAAATTAATTTACATTGTTCACCCTTTGGTCGACAAGCTGCTCATCAAATCGGGTATAAGTATTTGCTTCATTAAATTCTTTGCTTGCAAATCAAAGTTGAATACAAAGATGAAATATTTATCCACGAAACGAGTGGGAAGATTTAGGCTTCTGCACTGCTATTTAAATTTCACAGTACTCGTAACTTTCCGCGAAACAAACGTGGGATAATATTTATGAAAACTGCGCAGCCCAAGAATGGCCCTAGAATCTGGGAGAACGTTGAATTTTCACTAAATATTTTAATACCTGAATAGCGAATTCAAATTATAAATAGTGCAATAAATCATAGAAATTACGAAATTAAATTATACAACTTATTTCCCTCTCCTGGTCGACTCTCTCTAGTGTTAGATAACTTTTATCTTGCATACTTGAACGATTTGGAAATCTTACATTGTGGATTTCGGATTTTAAATGAAGATTGCTAATTTAATTTTTACTTTAAAATCACAAACGAGAAACATAGATGAGATTAAATGAATAAAATATATGTAAAAAGTGTTTTTTAGTTCAAGACATTTTCAGAGCAGTTTTAATAATTCTAAACACCCTTTTTATAACGCATCGTTCACTTTGTATAATACCATTTAAAAGCTCTACTTTACGATCACTATTTTTGGGATAAACATTCTATCATCAGACTAAACTAAAGACTGGCGATGAAGAGTGCAAGAGAAGGCTACAGTGGTATTACAATGTAAACAGTGAATGATAAGGACACTGAAGAATGTTATTGAATGATATAATGATAGAATAATAGAATGAATGTTATTTAATAATAATAAAAACTGACTAACTAACAATCACGCCGCTTATCCTTAGAGATAGGCAGAGAGAATATAATAGAATTTGTGTCGGGTTGTGGTAACGTGGTTAGTGTCGTGGACTCTTGAGTCAGAAATTCTCGGTTCGAACCCACTCGACAATAATTGATACCTATTTCTAAAAATGAGCCGCTCAGGTTCACATAAATAGTGTAAAATTGAAGTATTCTTTTAAAGGTTAAAAACACAAATATTTCTCTTTTTAAAAAAAAAAAAAAAACGTCACACCCATGTGACTTTGCAAACGATACGTTGAAAAAAAATTGTTATGAAAAATAGCAAAGCGCTATCCCGGAAAATACGATTAAGGTCGGTGTATTTTTCAACAGTTGATTTATTACGCTGGAAAATCCATTTTCGCGACATCATTAAACAATACACACCTTTACAAATTCTATTCGTTAGGATTTTGCAATTTTCAAAACCCTCGAGAAATAAATGAAGAAAGAAAATTTAATGGCGCAATCAACGAAAAGAGCTTTTGTACAAAGTGCCATCATTATTCATAATAGACTCTATGATGTAGCTTGATATACGCTATTTTGAATGAAGTGTTATAATACTACATTGTTGGGTGTGTTTAAATCCTTGTTCACCCTCTTAAATATTGTGAACAACATAATCTGGTAAATATAAAATCTTATCAGTATGACTAGGACCTTGCAAACATCTAAAATAAAAGGTCTTTGCTAAATAAAAGCTTTTTCAAACCAAACAAATATGGCTCCAGTGACCTCACACATTAAGAGTCGTAAGATTTATAATACATGTAGGATAGGGTGTGTGAAGTAATCACTTAACCAGCCTATGATAGGTCATAATAATAGAGTGAATAGTAAAACAATACATTTGTTTTACTATTCTTTCATCGCTCATTCGATTCACATGCCCAAAGCATCTCAACCTACCTTTTTTTAATTGTATTGATCGTGCTTATCTCTGCCTTGAAGTATTTTCTTATTTTACGATTCGAACATATATCATATATCTTTGTGCCGCACATTCGTCTTGAGGTACGCATTTTGGCTGCATTCTGACTACTTTTACCTCTCTTTTCCCGACTCTATGCTTCACCCCCATAGATGTTCACTTTGTTAATTATTTATTATGCTTATACCATATGTTCACTTTAACTATCGAGTAGGTACCTCGAATTTATAACATCTTTTTGTTACAACAAATACTCAATCAATTGTCTCAAAACAAAATTTTACTATTTCTTCTTTACTCGATTCATTCATATGTCCAAATTATGTCAACATACCTTTCTTAATATACACTTCACACGTGTATAGTGCTTAAGTCGATCAGTATATGGAACTAAGTCCTTTCGTAAGTTTAAACGGGATTATAAAAGTATAGGTATTTACCTGTTTTGTGTACAGTGAAGGTATTATAAAGGAATATAAGGCTGAACTAGGGATAATTGAAATACATAATTAATAAAGGTTCTCTATGGTGGTATGGACATGTGGAGCGAATGGATAATGAGAGAAAGTGTATATGACAAATGTGAACAGAAGAGCGGAACGAGGTCGGCCAAAAAAGACTTGACACGACCAGATCAATCAGAACCTAAAATCTGGTTGTGTCAAAATTCTGCGTAAACGATCATGTATGACTTGATGTATAGATGTGAAGGAAGCTAAGAATGTATGTCAGGATGTCAAAACAGACGAGTGCGACGTTCCATGCTCTCTGCCTACTTCTGAAGAGAAACGTTGTTTAAGTAGTAAGGAGAAAAGAAGCAGTAAAAGCAGTATTATTACATACCAATGAAAGAGTTTCTGCTTAATAAAAGCTTCCTTCGACCCACCATAGATGTATTTAGCGAAGTCTGGCACACTGTGTTTTGATTTTAATCAATATATCTAGAAGTTTCAATAATTTGACTAGTGTGGTTGTCAATCATGGAATGGGTTAATGTTACACGTGTGTAAAGTGATCACTTAAATGATGGGCTTATGACGGTCGTAAGCCCTGTAAATGCCCAGACCTCCATATTCTTCTTCATCTATGTTGAGATGTGAAAAACTGTGTTACTTATTTTTTTTATGACTTTACGGATAATAAAAGCAGGTTGTTCAATTTGAAATGTTACAATTACTTGTTTTATTAGTTATTTACTATTGTTAACGTATTTATGTTAATGTTTTGTTAAATTTCTAAATAAATCAAATAAAATAAAATAATAATTGTTAAAACCAACCTGTGATGGTCGTAAGCCTTGTAAATGCCATATTATGCTTCCATCTATGTTGAGATATAAAAAAAATGTAGTAGTATATATTAGGTACATACACATGGCGCACCTTACCTTATTTTGGTCGTATGTACTTTGTCAACTTTCCATTCATATGGCAGCCAAAGTTACAAGTTGAACCTTCAGCATTCAAACTTATCTACAATAAATTCTGTGTATACGTATATTCTGCAAAATGTCACTAATTAGTCCAACCGAAATTAAGTTTGAATATACGTAACTCAGGCGACATGTTTACTAACTACTATCACGTAAATTCACGTGGTCGGCGATACACCCAAAGTATCTAACCGGTAGTTCAATAGGTACGCCTCCGTAGTGCAATGGTCAGTACGCTCGGTTACCGTTCTGGAGGTCCCGGGTTCGATTCCCAGGGGAGGGATCAAATAAATATAAGTCATATTTTCACTCTATTATTCTTTCAATTACCTTGGACTGGTACCTTGAAGCAGAGGGCTGATCACCTTTCCATCATGTGTTAACGATCAAGATAACACTGTGTTTATATAATGCAGTGCCCTATGCACCATTGGAACGTAAATAAGGATTCTAGCTTATTAAATATGTTTTTATTTGAATCTAACTATCATATGAGAGTAATTGTCCTTGTCTTGGGCGGCTCTAAACAGCGCCTCGACGGTTCCGATCCCCGTCCAATCTCGTTTATTCCAGGTTAGCTCACTTATCTATTTGAAACAAGATTAACATGGATTTGAAAGATTAATATGAAAATTCGTTCAATTAAATTCAAATCGATAATTTATCTATCTCAAAAAAATCACATTCGAGTACATATTAAAATTTATAATAAAAATGCGATTGCGTAGTACAAATATAGTATAAATACAACATTGTAATTTAATTACTATTTACAGCTTTACTTGATAAATACCACTAAATTTACTTTATTTTTTTTCTTACTTCATTACTTTTAGTTGTTATAACCCTTTTTTTACAACCAAATTACTATTGTTTATATATGTGTTTAACCTGCACCTTTATTGTTTCTGTAAGCTTGTTGTGTTCCCATCTAATTGATGAAAAACATCAAAACTATTTGTATTGCACTGTATTTCGTTTATTGTAATATGTTTTTCATTGTTTGTGAACCGTAAATAAATAAAAATAAAAATAAATAAAAATATCGGTACCTACCCAGTAAAAAAAATAATTCAAACTTACCCCAAAACCACATTTCTCTCTACACTCGATAAATTTTCATAACCCTTTTCGTTGTTTTTTGCATGGAATCTTTGAATAATTTTACTGAAGTATTAGATAATATTATCTACTTAAGAAATCAACCAAACTACCCTAGTAAATTTCCTTGAATTTATTCCCTTCATTTATTGTGGTGGTCGGTTCACTTAGTAAGAAAATACGTACTCGTAAAATATGTAAGTAATATATATTTGTGAGAATTCGAAAATGTTTGTAGTTCACATTCAGATTTATCTTCAGTCTTACATACATTCTTAAAGAGCAAATTTTCACGTTTTGTTATTTTGAATTACTGCGACGGATGTTTGGTCTAGATTTTGAACGATGTAATTTATCACCATCCAGTTCCGTAATGTTGTGGTTAGCACTCTGATCTACCATAGAAAGCTAGATTCTTTGGTGAATTCCTGTTTACGCTAACTTAACAAAGATTTTCATTAGTAAAACGGTGATATTGCTTATTTACCATTTAATTTAGTCATTTGCAATAAATATATATTACCCACTAAATTAAATATCTTTTACTGACGTCAATGGTAGAAGGCTGTAACAACGTTGATAAAGAAGAGAACAGAAGTCAGTAAAATCGTTTATATGTACAGGGTGGCGTAAAATTAATTACCCTATCGGAAGATGCTATATTTTTTACAAATATTGTCGTATGTCAATCATATTTGAGATTTGTAAATTAGACAGCTGCAGTGTACAAACGGATTAATAAAACGGGCACAAATGTGTGTCAACACTGGTGGCAGCCACTTGACGGATTTCGTCTTTTCCACATAACGCAAAAAATTAAAAAGTTCCAAATAATGGTTTCCAATACCCAAAAGATATTAATTTATTAATCAAAAGATTATATAAAAACAAAATTGGATGATTTATTTTGCGCTTCCCGTGATTTAAATTTTATGAAGCCTTTACATTGACCTTATGGGTCGTAAGCATACCCAGACTTCCATATTTTTCTTCATCTACGACGAGATGTCAGAAATATAAAAACATTTTTTTTTCTTTTAACAATCAAGAAAATGAGACGTTAATATTACATTTTAATAAATTGCGTAAGTTATATGCGACAAACGTATCTACACTGTTTTTCTTACGACAGTAGTGATTACTTGCTTTTACTAATCCAGATTTATTTTAAAACCGTACCCTTTTCGTCAAACAACGTAAACCTAGTCTTTGGAGTAACTTTTTACGATGTTTTAATGGAATTGTTTTATTACAAATGTAGAAATAAAATTTTGCTTTGTAGCTTACAGCCCAAACGTAAAGACTAGCTTTTTATCATTATTAAAGAGACAGTTGTTATCACGGAGTCATGGTTGCCCTTTTATAAAACCGTATATCGAGCTTTTCACCATTCTTTGCTAGAATAGTTTTCTCCGCACCAATTTGTATGACACATTCCGGACCCGAGGTAAATATGAAAAGGTTAACTTTAATGGCGCAAAACTTTTTCAATCTCAGTATAAATGAGAAAGCGTCGAAAGCTCTCAAATGTAGTTGAAAGAATAGAAAACCTATACTTGAAAATAAACAAAAACTCATAGTTTATTACATGCATGTATTTGGAAAAAAAATTGATGATTTTCTTTTTCGTTCAATTAGAGTAACACTCCTTTCAAGAAAGTCATAAATCAAAAAACTTGATTTTTCAGGAGAATGTTTTTAAAGTTTAAAAATATAATACAATGTATTATAAACCGCTTATTGAATTTTTTACTAAACAACAGATCTTTTTAGGTAAAACCTTAAGGTTTTTTCTACATACGAAAAATATTTAGTATATTTAAAAAAATAATTAAAATAATTAACCTTTTCTTCAAAATGCAAAAACAACACTTATTGCTCTGCGGGTAAATATTAAGTTAAAAATATGCCCTTTTTTGCTGGGATATAGTACATATTCTGGGCATTCCGAAAATATGCACTACTGAAAATTGTCGATTTTTGATTTATGACGTTCTTGAAAGGAGTGAGCGGTTTGTGGGGGTATCGAGGTATGGTCAATGGCTAGAACTATCCCGAGGAGTAAAGTGGTCATGAACAAAAAGAAGAAGAAGAAGAGACTATGTCCAAACTACCTCATTCATATAATAATCGAAAAAGTTTTATTAATTTACAACGATTGCAATTATAATCAAACGTAACAGAAATTCGATTTTGTTGCCAATCCAATCTTGATATATAAACATTTAAAATTACTGCTGGTACATACCAAATTCTTGGAAGTTCTATATATATAAACCAATTTCAAAACTGTTCTTCAATCACTAGAACTTCACTAGAAACATCCATTAGTGAGATGAAAATAAGCTTTTTATTGAGCAGAAACTCTTTTATTAGCATGTGAGGTCTGAATCCAGGATTATAATCACATACATGAGAAACGGCAGAGAATATAATTTCCGTTTTTATTTTTTTAGCTTATAATTTTACCAATAAATTTATTTACAAAATTTTGAGCGTGTCCAAATACTTGTTCACAAATCTAGATTATCTCCAATTATAGGAGTAATTTGTCATATTATTTTTGGACATCTCATCTGATGAAAAATAACTCCTATAATTGGAGATAATCCAGATTTGTGAAGTATTTGGACACACTCAAAATGTTTTATATATTATATATATTTTAAAACGCAATCTCAGTATTACATATATTCACGCTTGGCAAAGCTTTGTAAATATAAAAACGTGATATATGTTCGAGTCACAATAAACAATCATTCAAAGCTCAGAGCTACAATAAAAAATTGCGCACAATGAAGTTAATCTTCCTGCCGTGCCTTACCTCTCGTAGTCAGGTTTCAGGCAGGTACCGTAACATTCATGTTTTCAGGATTAAGCCTACCTCCCTCAGCGGGTTCCGCAGTTAGTTCTGAAATAAGATTCATAGCGTAAATTTAAATAAATCAGAAAGCCATCGTGTTTCTTATCGCGAGGTTTATTTGAACACCAACTCGGGAGATTACCATTCACTTCACTTCGCAGTTTTCTGGTGAAATTTGTGATTATTTGAACCAAATTTAGAGCGAGAATGAAAACAATAATAACTCGTTGTTTAAACTCGCGAAAAATACAAATGGTCGTTACTCGACAGGCTTTGAAAAGAAATTCAATTCGCGGAATGAACGGGAAACTTTATGTTATTATATCAAAAGACGAAGAATTCAAAGAAAAGACGTCTTAAAAAATGTGTGTATAGTGTACAGATTTAATCAAAAGGGACATTTCATGGGGAAATAAGATTGTGTAAAAGTGAATCTCTGAATTTTGGCACAAATTTTCTGCTATTAAAATGTAGAAGGGAAGATAACAAAATAGGCTTCAATGGTAAACATTTATTTTTAATCTTCTTAGTATTCTTCATCTTCTGAAACAGTGACGCGTTTATAGTGTCACAAATTCATGAAAATATGATTAAGTTTTGATCAACGAAAAAATATTTTTAAGTTTTTTTTATAATCTTCTGGTCTTCATCCGCTCCTATAACCAACTACATTCGTTTGAATAATTTGTTTTAATGTTCTTTTTTCACTCGTTTGTCCCACAGTCCAAACCATCTCAATACAATATTCTAAAATTTATCGAAAATACTCACAAAGCCTTGCATTATTTTCTTATTTCAACATTCGATTTAGTCTTTCTTCATCCAAACATTAATAAGATTTGATTATTTACCAAAAAAATGTAAACAATATTTCACGTAAAACCAATTTAAAAAGTAATAACAATAAAATACAAAAAAAATAAGTTCATATCAATGGCTCAGAACCACATATTCGAATCGTAACGTCGTAGATGTTACAATAATTAAAGAAAACACTTCGTTTTTTACCACTTGAGTTTTATTATAGACTAAATGTTTCAGAAGTTAAACTTCCATCATTCAGGTCTGTATAATAATATGTCTTACCACAAAGTTAATGCTGAAACAATAAATAAAATGTCGTAGATGTTATTATTTAAAATTTAATTTGTTTCATAATTAAAGACTAACATTTGCTAAAATTTAAACCACTAATGATGTTTTATTTACATGAGTATTCATTGTAAAATAACGCTCTTAGGAGATTTATAGTCGAACGAAAGTTATAGCCCTGTCTCTTATGTTGTTGGCAACATAAAACCACCATTAAACTTATTTTATACCAACAACACGAACCACAGCTACAAACCCCTAACTTTAACCTCGAAAATCTAGCTCGGCTTAAGTACAGTACAGATATACGAAGCACTAATGATTGCGGTATAAAGACTCCTCAGAAGAATCTTCACTTTTGATATTTTGAGTGTGTCCACATCTGTGTTCACAAATCTGGGTTTTGTCCACATAGGATTTATAAAACTTACTAATTATTCATTTATTTATTTATTTACTGAACGGCTAATGCCTCTAACATAATACATATAAACAGTATCTAATATAAAAATACACTAATGAATACACAAATAGAGAAACAAAAAGTATTCTTCTTCTTCTTCTTCTTTTAGGACTAAGTCCTGTCACTCTCCGGTCCGCTCCTGGGAGGTGGAAGACCAGATACCCCTCCATCGTTTAGGTGGTCTTCCTGGGGGTCTGATCCCGCTTATGCTGCTTAAAACAAAAAGTCTGAAACATAAAATAATAATAAAATAACATATAGTAAGTACCGGTAAATACACGTCTCCTTCACACACTATCAGCAAGCAGCGAGTGAGAGTGAAACACAACGTTAAATTTATCCATTATAACATGGAGAAGAAATGCTGAGAAAGTACAGACTTCAAGATGGATAACAATATATTAAATAAATTTATACTTTCAAAAGCATTGGCTAACATATAAGCTGCGGAATCGGAGATCGTATTAACTAACGGTTTCCTCCCATGGGTAGGCAAAGATAGAACCCCATACCAATCTGTCTTTGCAATCTTCCCATCTTCACATCATCTTTACACCTTCTCATACTTATATACCCGCCTTTTATTCCGACTCCCGATCTAACCTCATGCAACTGGCTTAATTTGAAAATCTTTTTTTCACAAATTTTAACATCCATATCGTAGTCGTACAGGAGAAAGTGACCAACGAACAAAACGTTAAATGTTCATGAGGGCCATTTAAGTCACTTTTGCTTGGCAAGAAAATAAACATCAATGCAGTTAGTCATTTTTAACAAGTCAATATATTATACATCTAAGTTTAAAATCCTTTGGGATTTTTTCAGGGCAATATTAAGCTAGTAAGATATCAAAGTCAATGATCACGTTTTTGTAAAAAATGCACTTGGTCACTTTCTCCTGTATGACTACGATATGTTACCGATATCGAATCGTTCAAAATTGTGATATATGAAATGAAGAGTTTTGCCCTTACAAATATTTGAATTTTAAAATATAACAATTATATATGACCTCTTTTTTAAGTTTATTAAAACAAATTTTTACATGATGATAATAACATCTAAAGTTCTTGAAATTATATATGAGTCTAGAAAGAATTGTTAAAAAAAATAAAGGGCGAATGTGGTTGGTAATAGAAACCGAGGAAGACGGAGGAAAACTTAACATGATCAAGTATTTCAAATACTTGAAAGAGGTTAGTCAGGAGTCGGAATAATCGGCGAGTATGTATGAGGAGTTGCATGAACGTGGAAGAGGCAAACATCGTTTTCAAAGACTGATTGGTGGGGTGTTCTATTCTCTCTGCCTACCTGGTACCTGAAGAGTAAAACTGATCACCTCTTATTCATGTACTTAACAATCAGATTCATGTAACTGCTTCTATACGATGCAGTGCCCTATGCACCATTAGGTATGGATAAGGGTAAAAAGAAGAAGAATTCGTTATTTCATAAGAAATTAGGTTCGTGGAATATAACAAAAATAAGTTACCACGATAAAGAAATTTGCATAGAATTTATTCAAATACTACCATTGGTTCTTAAATATACCATCAAAAGTTAATATTAAAATCTATTAAATTTTTATTGCTACCTGGTATAACCATCAATATTTGCGATTTCTTTCGGCTTCAAATCATCAAATTTTTACGGTTGTGAACCTATTATGTACGCTTTGGGAAATCAAAAACTTTACATAGCAATATGTATCTAAGTTCCTTTATATCTCCTAACTATAAACCAAGCACCCCACAGAGAACAGAGGTACCTTATTTTTACATTTACAGTGGAACCTCTCATAACGGGTAATTCGCATAACGAGCAAAAAAATGTGAAAAAGTAGCTCCCTGAACGAGGGACATTTCGAATAACGAGTTACAGAAAAAGATCAAGTCCCTTTGTTACGATATTAACTTGTGAACCGGGACTTCTGCACCAGTCAAAACAAAAAATGTCTCGCTTTACGAGTAAGGTTCTAAAACGAATTTTGCTCGTTATGAGAGGTTCAACTGTATAATACTATAAAAACAAATTTAATCACTTTCGATAATTACTGTATTTCTCAAAACGGTCTTTATACAATACATCATATGAATTTTTAATGACGCTCTATCCTAACTGCCAATGTTTGCTAAATAAAAGCTTTCACAATCCAACATATATGGCTGTTATAAACTCACATGTCATGAGATTGATCAATATTTATCTAGGAGTTTCGAAATTTTGAGTAGTGTGGTTGTCAATCATGGGTACAATGGTATATGTTCTACATGTGTAAAATGATCACATAACCAGCCTATGATATGTCATAAACCCTATAAATACCCAGACTTCTATATTCTTCATCATCTATGTTGAGATGTCAAAAAATATAAGACGTACTTTGTCTACTGCCTTACACCTGATATAGAAGAATACGGTTGTCAATTAGAGATCACACACTTCAATACGTACATAATCATTGAATGTAGTTTTTTTATGAAAACCTAATTCCTCCTCGTTAAAACGTCTTCAATATCAAAATTTTTTTTTTTTTTTTAAATGTAGGTTTTACTTAACCATATCAAAGTATCCAAGTGCATTTTAATAGATTTATATTATCCACTGACACTTCGTGATGGAATTGCATTTTAATATATTATTAGATTAAAACCAATATTTTTAGCTTTTCCACTTTATTTTTATTTGACCAGCGACTGGGTTTCGTCGTTACCGACATCATCAGACCAGTCTAATGATGTCGGTAACGACGAAACCCAATCGCTGGTCAAATAAAAATAAAGTGGAAAAGCTAAAAATATTGGTTTTAATCTAATAATATATCCAAGTACACATAAACCATAAAGAAAGGAAATTGTATTTTGTTGATAAAGGCAATTTACCAAATGAAATAATAAAAAAATACAGAGAAGTTTGATCTTCATTCATTTTTATTGAAAGAATAACAAAGTGCTATAAGTAATATGTTAATACAGTACATGGATTTAGTCATTTTTGCTATTGGCAAAGTTTCAAAAACGGAATAAAAATTACATGATATGAACCTTATATATGTTTGCTTTTATTTTAATTATTTAAGATGAAACGTTAACTTTATACATGGCCAATGGTTTTTTTTATTGATCAACGTAACTTTTTATACGAAGAAAGATTGATGTCTGAACATTCCAAGGTTTACGACTAGGCCGTAAGCTGTATGAAGTAATCACTTTACTCACTTGTGCAACGTTCACCATTCTGCCTTGATTGAATATCCATATTACATTTTTTTTTAAACATGAATACATGTTCACCGTTGTAGGATGCTTTTCGTGTGTTAGTTATTATTTTGAAAAATGTGAAATTTTAGCTTATGGCAATTTTTGACATTAGTTCTAATTAATGACAAGGTTCTGACATATGTATGTATGTATGTAGGTGAGATTTATTCAGAATAAGTGAAGACTAAAATTTGTCGCAATTTAAGTAACGTATAATTTAACCAGTAAATTATTGACAGAAAATATATTTGTTTTTTCATCATACGGATAGTGACAACAATCCTACAACAATGCTTTCAAAAATAATACTTTAGTTAACTAAAAATTAATTTATTCAACAATAATCTTTTAAAAATAAATGACTTTTGAATAATAGGCAGAATGGTGAAATATCATTAAATATGAATATTTATGAATAATCTGAATGGTGAACGTTACACATCGTGTAAAGTAATCACTCGAGCCAGCCAGGTGGTCGAAAACCCTGGAATACTCAGACTTCCATCTTCTTTCATATAAAAAATAAAAGACGTTTCCTACTTCTTATAAATCCTTCTTCTAGGTAATCGAGTTATTTGCACCTAGTTTAATTTTTTTTTAAACTTTTGCTCCGACATAGAAAATAAAGAAAAAAATCCTTGTTATGTTTATATATTTTATATTGCATATTTTACACACTTATTATTTATCTTATGCCTTTTTCACGATGATTCCTGCTGTTTGATTTCTTTGGTTGATATCCAACAGAAACTAATATGAAAAAAATCTACATAGAAAGTAACAAAAGATTATTGACGCTTCTTACTCGAGAATGTATCTCATTCAGTGCTCTCACTTATTCGAGCATAAAAAAAACATTCTTCGCTTCTGAAAAGATTTCTTTATTACTTTCTCCTGCAAGCATGACTGAAATTCTCGGGAAAAATCTGATATGACACGGTTTAGCGTAATATTTGAAAGA
This sequence comes from Brachycentrus maculatus, assembly GCF_059751285.1. Taxonomy (NCBI): domain Eukaryota; kingdom Metazoa; phylum Arthropoda; class Insecta; order Trichoptera; family Brachycentridae; genus Brachycentrus; species Brachycentrus maculatus. The sequence goes on from NW_028281087.1 coordinate 183,019, forward strand.
GAGTCGCAAAAAGAGTCGGTTGTTGGTACACATCGGTGGTGAAATATCGGGAGATTAAAAATACCTCCTCGCCCATCCCTCACATGCCCGGGTAGTCGCTTATCCCGGGGGTAAATACCACTTTACACCAGTGAACTGATCCCTGAGTAAGTAAAGTAGTACCTACCCTCTACTCTCCGCGTACCTGACGACGGCACATCCCTATTTAATGATAGAGACCGAAGTGACGAGATATTAAAAAGTAATCGAAATTCTAATATCAACAACCCAGAAAAATCAATAATCGTATTTTATCCCCGCTTTTTATATTTTAAATCTGCAAATTAAATCAAAATTATTAAATGGGAAGAGATGAATAATTCCGTAGTATGTTCATACTAGGACCGATTTAAAACTTTTCACTTAATAATTATTTTTAATGAATATATAATGAATATGTATGAAAGTATAATATAATAACACATATCAAAATTAAAGCATAGGAATCAAATGAATATTAATATTTTATTTTACAAAAATCTCACTATATGTAGTTTTAATTTTGCTTGTGAATGGGCATTTGTGTATTATATATTGAAAACATTAATTTTTTACCGGTTTTCGTGTTCAAAAAACCAGGATCAGAGAAGTATTTGAGTGGGGAGTTAGTTGAACCAAGAAAAAATGATGTTCTAGTAAAATTTTATGGTTTTGAATCGAATTTTTTCGTAAGATTTTTTTACAGTTTCAAACCATTTGAACATCGCGTACACATGTGTGGCATAAATATTTGCATAGTATTACAATGTTTTGGTTTATGTGTCGTGTCTGCGAGGGATATTTGGGCAAAATAGTAAAAGATTGGAAATGCTTGAAAAGATAGAACACGCTAATGTTTATAATATTGGTGAAATAATATAAATGTTACGAAAAATCGTATTGGTTTTAAAATATTACACAGCCATGCTTTTGAAAAATGTCGCATTAGTTATCACGCGAGCTTTGTTCAATGTTGAATATTATGTTTTCACGGGCATTAGGGAAATAATTGTTATTTTAAGTTGTTATCAGGCCGTAACAGCGTTTATAAGTTTCCGCTTTTTAATGAAGCAGTATGATACATATATTCTCCAACGAGGTAAATCATTTTACACACATATAGAGCCCTCGCACACTAGTAAGCGAATTTTTCCGTACCAAGGGCACATTTTTAAAAATATTTATTCATAAATTCATTATTAAAAAAATTGTTTATGCTATCAAATACGACACGTCCAAACGATACAATCTATTACAGATTTATTTTTTGACATCTCATCAAAGATGAAGAAGAATATGGAAGTCTGGGCATTTACGGGGCTTACATTTACATCTCACCAATAGATGTCTCTAGTGAAGTTCTTGTGATTCATGAACAAGGTTTCTAAATTGGTTCATATATATACAAAACTTCCAAGAATTTGAGTAGTGTGGTTGTCAATAATGGGTAGAATTGGTGAATGTTACACGTGTGTAAAGTGATCACTTAAACCAGCCTATGACGGTCGTAAGCCCCGTAAATGCCCAGACTTCCATATTCTTCTTCATCTTTGATGAGATGTCAAAAAATAATATGAAAATAACTCCTGTAATTGGAGATAATCCAGATTTTGTGAACAAGTATTTGGACACACTCAAAATGTTATTACAGATTTAACACTCTCCTCATCATTCATCGTTCACTTTGTGTAATACCACTTTTAAAATACAAAATATACTACAGATTTGCCCATTTTTAATATCCATTTATGAATAGCTCTTTTATATTTAGTTTCTATTTTAAATTACTTAATGGATAATACAAGTAGGTTGTACAACTTTATTGTATAATAAACAAAGTCAATTTAGTCAAAAGAGGTATGGGTTAGATTTTTTTGTGTGTTTTTGTGTTTAATGTCGTGAAGTTCTGTGTACGTTACCATAAAATGTATTTAATTGAAATATTTACGTTTAATAAGAACACAAATGATTCCTTGTAAAAAATAAATAAATATAATTTATTTTTATATATTTCAAATTATTACCCAAACTGTAACTTAATCATTTGTCTACTTAATATCAACTCAATTTTTTTAAAAAATATTATTGACATAATAAGAACGCAAATATTTCCTTGTAAAAAAATTACAATTTAAATATGTTTTTTTGGGTAGGTACTAGTATATAGTACTTATTCAAAATATTAACTAAACACTACATTAATCATACCTTTGTCAACATATGAAAAAACAAAATATACTAAAAAAGTTAATAAATTCAGTATATGTAATATATTATGCCATCAAACATTATACTATTATCTTTTTTACTATCGTGTACCTGCAGACTCAGCATTATTGTGTTATCTCCATAAAAAGGACAAATTCATCCTAGTCCCAAAGGGCTACCGTTGCGAAGCCTTCTACTCATATTTTGGCGTTTTAACACGTCCTGCGAATAATGTCATATCAACAGAATTATTTTGTTAACATTTTGCTAATTACGAAAAAACAATCAGAATAATAAAATTTAGTTAATTGATACGGCAAACATTTTGTATTAATGTATCCGTTTTATTTAAATAAAATTTTACAGATACAAGATTTCTTAAAATATTTTTTTTTCAAACAGTCGTATTTATCAAATAAAATTTAAATAAAAAATGGATAGATATTGTCACAACGTTCCTATCAAATTAATTAGTGAAATAATGTTCTTCTTTTTAATTTTTGATAAAAATACAAAATATTACCAGTTTTTCTCAAAATCTATCATGAATCTAGCTCATACATTTACCATAGGCATTTATGGTGTTTGATAATTATGCTAAATCATCATTAGGATTTAAGGAATACAGAAATTCACCAAGTAAAATTAAAATTAAAATGGATAGATATTAATACAAAGTGTCTCCCGAATCAATGAATAAAATATTTATCTTCTTTTTTGTAGTGATATAATTTACTACCGCTTTTTCTTTAAATCAATCCTGACACGCATTTGATACGTAAAATCGCGAAAGTAAAGATCCCTTTCGGTTATGTTTCACGAAAAATGCGGTTTATAAATTGACCATTATTATTATTATCACCCCTTGTAGGCTCCACATCCATGAAACAAACGCCTTGTAAAAATAATACAATTCGGTTTAATATTTTTCAAATCCTACATATTTATTTGATGTGACAATTTATACATATCGCTCACTCCTTTCAAGAACGTCATAAATCAAAAAACTTGATTTTTCAGTAGAACGTTTTTAAAGTTTAAAAATATAATACAATGTATTAAAAATAAATATCAAGCCACTTATTGAACTTTTTACTGTGCAACAGATCTTTTAAAGTAAAATCTAAAGGTTTTTTCTCCATTTGAAAAATATTAACTATATTTAAAAAAATAATTAAACAATACCTTTTCTTCAAAATGCAAAAACAGCACATTCTGCCCTGTAGCGGGTAATTATTGAGTTAAAAATATTCCGCTTTTGCTGGGATATAGTACATTTTCAGGGCATTCCGAAAACATGCACAACTGAAAATTGACGATTTTTGATTTATGACGTTCTTGAAAGGAGTGAGCGATATGTGGGTGTGTATGATTTGCATACATATATACATCGTTACGAATTGTTGACAAAAAGGTCCTTGACAGACGTCACCCTACTCGGGGGATGTCCTTTAATGACAAAGATAAATTAACTTATATAATTCCACTTGAAAAAGCTAATAATACTTTTTATAAGAAATTAAATAAACAAATATATTGTTGTTGTGGGGAATATTACAGAACTTTTATAATAAACAGCGGTTTAATAGCAAAATTTTGATTTTCCCTTTAAAAATGTAAATATTAAGAGGCGAAGATTGTTTGCAAAAACAGATTGGTCGAAACTCTATTCTCTCTACCTACCCCTGCGGGGAAAAAGCGTGATGGTTAGTTATGAAGTTGATTTATATGTAGATATCTAGTTGTTGAAAAAAAAAATGAACTTCGATGATCTTTCATTCATTTGTCTGCAAATCATTTATGCATGTATACCAACCGTGATATAAGAAAAATTTAATCTTTAAATGCACAATTATTGGGCAATGAAAATACCATATACAATTCATTAATTTTTATGGTCTCAGTTTAAAAGTATTCATAAAAATATAATTCAATGAGACATTAATTTTAAAAATATTATCATATGTATGTAATACAACATCAGCAAAAACGAGGAAATTTAAAAATCCTTTACATTCCGTAACAGCGTACCTGATAAAATGATCAGGCATCCCTAAAAATGTTTATCACACCCCACAGTACTGCCTACATATATATTAACTTCTAGAGTAGATTAACATCCCCTCGTAGTATATGTGTAATAAGGGTGTTGAAGTGATAATTTTTTCCGTGTGGAGATATGTTCAAAGTGAAATATTAAGCAATTTCACCGAAAAAAATTATAAAAAAAATTATTTACTAAATTTTATATGTTGCGAATATAATATGTACTTTAATCCTATATAAATCCCAAAAATTACGAAATAATTCACACGTCGCTTTTAGTGTGAGCTCAAGGCAGTATCTATAGTTGATTTGAGTAAGCTTTTTATTTAGCAGAGACCTTTTTTTTTAAATGTATGCAAGATCCATTCCGAATTATTTTACATACTGTGAGACTGATATACGAAAGCGGTTGTTAAAACCATGTAAACGACTTCCAAATATCCCAGGAATATAAAGGTTACACTAATGATACTAAAGTATCACCTAGCCCAGCCAATGATATATTGTATTCCCAACCCCGACGGCTAATTCCCTTCGAATGAGACATCCATAATATTATATATTTATCTGATAAATTGATCTGGTTCACATCTACACACATACATACAATACGCGTCTGTTTATTCATATATCATATGTGGCTGGGGCTATGGCGTAGATGGATAGACGCTCTACTGCGAAACTGTCATCGCGGATTCGATTCCCACCTATTGCAAAATAAATTCAAGAAAGATTTATTTTCAATTGATCTGAGTATTTATCATGTATTTTTTTACATTTACCTTCTTTATCCTTACTATCCTACCTGCAGACAAGTCTCTAAAAGTAGAGGCTTTGCGGGTTATTCCTTTTAAAAAACATGTATTCATATATATCGGTGTATATTTTTCAAAAGATTTACTTCCTTACAGTAGCGCATTTGAAAATTAAACAATGCCTTAGTGTTCAATTTAAAAAGGCAGAACGCTAGTTGTCAAATCAATTATGTTGAATTTAGATTGTTTCAATGTTTAACTATGTAGATGCTACCTAAATCGTAAACATGTGTTATGTTTAGTCGCTAATTTACTGTCACAATCCTGGTTTGACATGAGACTTGAAAATTACTTTCGGAAATACGGGTGACACGAATGAACTAAACAAGAAATAAATCATTTAGGTGTCATTCAAGGTACTTTGATTAAAAAAGTAATCGTGATTTTGATAAAAACAAAAGAGATATTCTCAGAGTGAACTAAATGTTTTTTTGTTCAATAAATTGAATATTTTTTCTTTTACATAATGATTGGAAGCAAATCCAATTGATTTCCGAGTGACAATCTTTAAACGTAATATATTATGTTATTGCTCTAAGAATTGGGAATAATGAAGTTTCGAAGTACTAATATTAGACGCATTTTTTGTTTTTCCGCTAAACGAGTATTTTTTTTAAATAATAAAACCTATTTTGTTATTCAAGAATTCAATATCATTTTATAATTATCTTTTTTTTTTAATAAAATTATTATTTTCGTAAAAAAAACTTATATATAACTTATATATAAATATATATATATATATATATATATATATATATATATATATATATATATATATATATATATATATATATATATATATATATATATATATATATATATATATATATATATATATATATATTTATATATATAAACACGAGAGTAACGGTCCGTTTCAATACATACTCCCAATTATTTTCGCAAGCAGTATTAACCTCCATTATAACACGTTAAAAATTACGACGTATGGTATATTGATTAAGCTTCATGGCTTTTCGTTTTTCTTTTTGGATCTCGATTTGAATATTTCAATTATAATACAAGAAATTTTGTATTTCTCTTATGCGTATGTTACAGATTAATCACGTTCATCTTCGAATATAATTTGAATCTATGTGTTATTTGTTGAAGTCCTAACCAAAACGTTACATTTCCATTATAAATGATTTTAAGTAATCAGGAATCTAGCTTGTAAAATTATTACGTTTTGGTGCGATTTAATGATTTTATATTGGTTTAACACAGGATTGATCACGTATCGTCGCAATTTTAATTAAGATTTCGATAGAATACAGTAAACAGAACAGATTTGCATTTAAAGGATTTTTTGTGTAATATTGGAAATGTAACTTTCTGGTAAGGATATCCACATTTAATATATATATATATATATCTGATATACTCAAAGCTCAGTCATGTGAAATGAAGGATTTTCTGTCCTATGTTATACGCATTTCACTTCTGTCTTGGAAATTCCGACTTCAGCAAGGCAAAGAAACAAGTTTTATCTCGCCAGAGGAAAAACAAAGTTACTAATGAAGTAGTCCGAAGTTCTGAGGGAACTATGTTCAGGTAATATACAAAACGCGTATAAAATACAAAGTAAAACGTAGTCAGGGTTTCCTGGCAAATATTCAGCGAGATCTCTCGTAATTGTCACCCCTTAATGAGTTACTTCTTGAAAACTGATAGTTTGTCGGAAAGGAATGACTCAGCAGAAATCTTTTACTGCAGTTTACTAGCATAAATAAAGATAATTTTGAAGATAATTATTGCAGTTTATATCAACGATTATTTTAGTCAAAAAGTACATTTAATTCTGTAGGAAAAGTGAAAAAACAAAACTCATATAATTCTGTAAAATTAAAATAAATAATAAGCAAATATATTAAACTCTATCAATCCTTACTTCTTCTTTTTCTAACCCTTATCCTCACCCAATGATGCACAAGGCACTGCATCTTATTGACGCAGTGATGTTTTGATCGTTACTTACATGAATGCAAGGGGATAATGCAAGGTGACTCCTGCGCTTTAGGCACCAGTCCAGGGTAATATTAAATAAATATTAGAGTGTCAAATCACTAATATTTGTTTTCACCCTTTCCCCTGGGAATCGAACCCGCACGGAATTTAAAGCAGACGAAAAATCAATCAATCAATTCTCACTAGTTATGGGTAATATCTAAAACACCAGTATAAACATTTATTATTTGCTAGTAACTTTTAGTGTAAAAAATATATATTATTAATATCTCAACTAGCGAAGCATCCATCATTTATTTAATACAAAGAATTATAAAAGTCCGAGCATTCCAGGGATTACGACCTGACATTTGGATGCCTTAAGTGATTACTTTCTACAATTGTATCACATTTGCCACTCTGCCTATTTATTGACATTTATATTGCATTTATTTTTTGAAGACGTAACACACATTTGCACTGTTATAGGATTCCTTTTGTACGTTAGTTTTAGTTTTGATACATGTAGAATTTTGGCAGATGGTGCTGCCATTAGTTGATAAATTGTCTCCTTATAAATAGAGAATTATCCAGCTAGCATATTTACTTATTGTTGTATTATACACTCGTGGTAAAATATTATTTGTTGGTTGTACTTTAAGTAAATTATTTCCTCATTCTTGAAAGTGTTACTTCACGCCTGAAAATTAAGGCAGTCAGTCAAAATGTTTGGAGATTAATAACGTTCAACGCATTGAGACCGCCTGATTGTTTAAATTAAATTACGTTTTGTGATTTTTTTCCAAATTCTTTGCTAAAATAAAATTGATCGTTTAATAGCTTTAAATAATGATTTATGTTTTTTCAGTTTTTTTTATGATTTATATTTATATTTTTATGAGTTCCTCTCCAAAAAGGTAACATTTTAAATATTTCAAAAAATCCTTTAAATGCGAATCTGTTCTATTTACTGTATTATATCGAATCTTTATTAAAGTTGCGACAAAACGTAACCAATCTTGTGTTAAACCAATAAAAAATCATTAAATTGCACCAAAATGTAGCAATTTTACAAGCTAGAATTCCTGATTACTTAAAATCATTTTTAATGGAAATGTAACGTTTTGGCGAGGACCTCTACATGTTTTGTTATACACAATAAATTAAAAATAAATTTATCGTGTGCACAACCAAGAGTGAAAGGTAAAAACAATAATTCAGGTCCGAAAGGGTTGAAACGATACGTATGTATTTGCACGTGTCGCGTCAGCGCTTCACGTAGACGCACAATTTATTAACAGTGAAAACGTAACACAAACCTGTTCGTATATTTACCCACACACTAATGGTGATATGACTAAAAAGCCCTCGTGTAAATGAATAGTCAAATATGTGTAATCACGTACTTCTGAAAGTTAATAACGTTATGCGTAAGAAAGTTGTAAATAACGTTTTTATTTAAAAAAAAAACTTGACTTACGTACTGGTATTAAAATTAAAATACACTTATGGGCAAAATTATAACTGAAATATAAATTGTAAAAATATTTTTTTAAATTTATATTTAAAGCATTTCTACCGTAGTCATTTTAACTCATTTTTACAAACATCTTATTACTGTTAGTATAAAACCACATGTTTTTGTATATCCCTTAATCAATAATTGACAAGGACAATACATTCAGACGCTTTTCTTTAAAAAACTATGACTTTTGAACCACATATCGCAGTCATACAGGAGAAAGAGACCAAGTGCATTTTTTTTTACAAAAACGTGATCATTGACTATTAGATATCATAGTTGCTTAATATTGCAATAAAAAATATCCCAAAAGATTTTAAACATGGACGTATAATATAGTGACTTGTTAAAAATGACTAACTGCATTGATGTTTAGTTTCTTGCCAAGCAAAAGTGACGTTAATGGCCCTGCTGAACATTTTGCGTTTTGTTAGTTGGTCACTTTCTCCTGTACGACTACGATATATTTGTATATCCACAAACAAGGACAAGACATCCAGAAACATTTCATTCAAAAACTATGACTTAAAAATTGTCAAAGTAATGTTTTTTTTTTAAAGAGATGTATGTATGTATTCTGGAAGTAAAATGGTAATAAAAGGGGTAGTTTTAGATTTCAAATATATTTTTAAATTTACTATTTTTTTTTAATTTCTATTTCTTGCATCCTCGTATAATTCATTCTCCGCGATACATCCTATATGTATGTACTTGTACCTACCCACAACGCATGGGACGGAAACCCATTAGAAATTAGAATGAAACGGTATTCAAGTTTCAGGCTCTCTTTCGCTTACGAAATTTGTAAGGGTTGAATTTAATTCGTCGTTAATTCCCGACCAATAGTGGTGCGATTCCAGAAAGGATTTGTATTGTTTTCACTCTAATTCGTTTTAAGTAATTACCAATTCGTAATTCTCTGCTAAATCGTTATGTGGAAATACGCTATAGAAGAATGAATCGAATGGCGCATTTGCTATAAAACATTAAAAGTGGAATTGACCTTTTTGAATACCTACCATAAACATATATTTTGATTTCATTATGAATACCCACGAATATTGGTCGTTAACAAGATACGACAAATACTAGATTTGAACATACTGTGAATGCAGTATATAACTGTTCAAAATTAAAGTTTAATAATAAAAAAACCTGTTTTTATATGACTCCTAGTATGTAAAGTAATTTGGGAAGAATCATAATATATTACATGAAAGTTTCTTCTTCATATTTTTTTAAACTTGTTACCAAGAACTCACATATGAAAGAACGTGTCAATTATAGAATAAAAATAAAAATATTAAATATAACAAATAAATCCGTTCTCAATTTTCTGTTCATTTTCCTTCAATTTATTCGATAAACGCGTCTAGTTTTATCTAAAAGAAATTACATTCTTAAAAGAAAATGAAATGTTAAATGTCAAATATCGAATCGCCATTAATGATTTACAAAACAAACTAAAGTTTATTGAATTCGTTTTGCGAAGGCTGCCTAAAAGCGCAATTCGATATTGATATTCCCGGAAGCTCGAGCCTCGCTGCCAAAACTTTCTCCCTTTTCTAAACGAAATATTTTTCCCAAATTTTTTTAGTAAAAAATTATGTTTTTTTTCGAGAGATGTAAGTTCATTATAAAATTGTAACCTCTACAATAACCATGGTATTAAAAATGTACAGCGACGTATGAATCATATTTTATTTGACATACTAAAAATGCTGTGTTTATAATGACTGTTCAAATAATAAGCTTAACAAAAATTTAAAATCATGTTTTCAGGTGTCTTTTGGTATGTGAAAAAATTTTCGTAAAAACTTGCATACATCTTACATAAGAGTCTCTTCTAAATAAAAAGCTTACTCAACTCAACCACAGATATTCCCGAGAACTCACATATGAAGAACATGTCAAATATACAATATATAAATGAGTTTCAAAATTTAAGTAGTGTTGTTAGGGCATAATAGCATGTGAATACTACACGTGTTTGAAGTGATTATTTAAACCAGCCTATGACAGATCGAAAGTCCTGTGTTTCAAAAATTTGAGCAGTGTGGTTGTCAATCATGGATGGAATGGTGAATGTTACATGTGTATAAAGTGATCACATAACTAGCCCATAGACAGAGGCGTGCATTCTATGTATATAGGCAAAAAAGCAGTGCCTACCCTGGATTACTCGCGTTCCAAATAGAAATAAGACTAGTGCCTACTATAACTTATCCTTACCCAACCCTACTACCTGCCCTGATAAAAAAAACTGTGCACGCCACTGTCTATAGGCTGGTTGAGTGATCATAAGCCCTGTAAATACCCAAATCTCCATTTTCTTTGTCGTCTTTGTTGAGATATCAATATAAACCAATCCTGGACAAACTCAGATTTATGAACAAACTTTTAGATACTCTCAAAATACAATAGCGTCGGGTTGTGGTCCCGTGGTTAGTGTCGCGGATTCTTAAGTCAGAGTTTCTCGGTTCGCACCCACTCTACCACAATTTGATACCTATTTCTAATAATGAGCCGCTTAGGCTCACAGAAATAGCATGAAATTAAGATATTTGTGTAAATAATAAAAACACAAATATTTCTCTTTGAATTATTTAAAAAAATACTTATCTCTAATAAAATGCTTTTTATATCTACGCCTGAAAAATATAATTATTTTCAGTGTTTACTACGCTTTCACGTGACTGCTCCCCGTATATGCCTTTAGTTTTAGTGATTTTGCGCCAAGTCCATTTCCAGGTCAACCGCGTCTGAATCAAAATTAATTTTGAGGTCAACAAATAACTAAACAGGTTACTTTTCCAACCAACGAACTCTCGGGTTATTTTGATTAATTGACAAGTTGGATGTTCAAGCTTGTATGAAAATGGAAGGGCGGTTTAAATAAATCACTCACACAAAGGAAACTTTCTCTATTATTTTCTACCCTTAATTATTTAACGAGTGCTTTCGTCTAGTTCTGTTGTGAAACTTAAATTAAATAGGTACATACATATGTTGGTATAATATATATTAGATCCTTTTGATTGAGGCATGAATACAACTTCTGAAAAATTAGGATCAATCATGCGTACAACGATGAACGTTACACAGTTTATAAAGTGGTCACTTTAACCAGTCAATGATAGGTGACAATGACGTGATAATGACGGTAAATGTCCCAACTTACATTCATTTTTTATCTGTAATACAATTACTTGGTACTATTAACTACTAAGTGGATAAAATCCAGAATTTAAGAAGAAAATTTTATTTTTTTATAAATTAAAAGCATTGTTAACTTTGTGCTATGGCGTAAAATATTCTCCTTATCATTCGTCGTTCACTTTTTGTGACACAATTTTTTAAAGGAATAACCCGCAAAGCTATTAGAGGCTTGTCTGCAGGTAGGATAATAAGGATAGGGAAGGCAAATGTGAAAAATACATTTCAAATACCCAGACCAATTTAAAATAAATCTTTCTTGAATTTATTTTGCACTTGGCGGGAAACGAACCCGCGATGCCAGTTTCACAGTCGAGCGTCAACCCAACTACGCCACGGCGCCTGTCAAAAACACTTCTTCGTGACTACCGGTTTCGGGATAATCATTCCATCATCGGGTCAATTGTAGACTAAAGTAAAATTGTTACGGTCTTAAATCAAAGAAGCCTAGTGAATACCCAGAGTTCTATAATTTTCTTCATCTATGTTGTGATTTCAAAGAAACCAGTTTCATTCTCCCTTGCATTATTTGGTCTAGTAGATAGTAGTGCCTATGTACCCTTTCATGCTTTAGTAAACTATTCACGAATTGGCTTTAGTCCGAGACGACTGGATTTACTGTGAAAACCTAATTTAAAGTTTGTCTTTTTCATGGAAAACTCGAACTGACCCTGAGTTGTGAAATTGATATTAAAGGAATATATCGAGAGAGGAAAAAACAATGTTTAAGTTAAAACAACAATTATATTTCAGACTTCCTTTTTCTTTCTTAAAAATTATGTTTTAATATTATTTTATTTAAAGGAATAACCCGCAAAGCATGCATCTAATGTTGAGAGACCTACGATATTGATACATCATCTGAATATCTTATACTCATTAGGTGGTATTATACAAGGGTTAATTTTTTTCAAATAATCAACATGTCATTCCACATAGTTAATGCCGAATCAATAAATAATATCAAATCGTCCCAAAATCTCCCAATTTACTAATGTCTCACACCAAGATCTACATTCATCTCTTTTGGAAACCGTATTTTTGGATTAGCAAAGATTCATCAGTTAATCACTCTACTGTACACATACTTTTGTCACCAACGCCTACAGGTCTTTTCTGCTATTGGCAAGAAGAGCATCGCTATTGGCAAGAAGAGAAGGCATCGTCAGAAAACAAAAGGCAAAACACATTTAAATTGTTCATAATTTAATAAATATTATTTTTTGAAATCTCATCAAATATAAAGAAGAAATGGAAGTCTGGGAATTTGCGGGGCTGATATGTCCAGACTTCCATATTCTTATTCATCTTTGATGAGATGTCAAAAAATGATATGAAAATAACTCCTGTAATTGGAGATAATCCAGGTTTTGTGAAAAAGTATTTGGACACTCTCAAAATGTTGTTGATAAATATTATATATATTATTTTATATAAATATTATATATATTATTTTAATTCGTCTGGGTATTTGTGTTAAATTCTTCATAACTACAATATATTCCCAGTCCGTACTATCCTATCTGCAGAAAAACGTCTAAAATGGGGACTTTGCTGATTATTCCTTGTAAAAATAATAAAAATGACGTATGATTCAGGTTTAATAATATAGGGGGGCTGTTTAAATTTTCTGAAAATAAAAGCTTTCTTTAACAACTCTTTAACTTTTTGTCTTCGGGGATAAATTGAATTGCCTACTCGTTCTTATACTTCCTCTTCTTAGTTAAAGCGCTTTCTCTCGACTTATAACAAGGGCTTTCAAAAGGCGGCGCCGTTCTTCCTTTCACCATAAATTTTATGACAAGCGCTGTGAATCCCGAAACACTTTCCTACCCAAATAATAAAAACAGAATCGTTTCCTTGTAGCCATGAAAACTAATTTATTGCACGCTTAATTATTCTCAGTCCGTTCTGTTCATAAAAGCATCAAAATATCACTTACATTTATTTAGTTACCGCCTTACATTATTCTCAAACATGACATCTTACTTATCATTCTTCTTCTTCTTTCTAGCTCCATCCCAAATATTGGTCCACAAATTACAAAAATAAATCAATAATCCTTCTCAATTCCTATTGAGAAGACATAAAATGTGCATTAATAACATGAGGATTTTTTTGCTAAAATGCAAAAGATAAACCATATGATAGTTTTAGTAACCAATTAGTTCAAGTTAGGGTTCTGTATTGAAGACTAAGTTTATTATGCTAACAAATTCAATTTCTTATATCATGTAAGTTATTTTTCGACATCTCATCAAAGATAAAGAAGAATATAGAAGTCTGGGCGTTTACGGAGCTGACGACCGTCATAGGCTGTTTTTTAGGTGATCACTTTACACACTTTACAGACATCCATATTCATCTTCATCTTTGATGAGATGTCGAAAAATAATTTGAAAAATAACTCCTATAATTGGAAAAAATCCGGATTTGTGAACCAGTATTTAGACACACTCATAAAATGTTGTAAATCATGTAAGTTATTTCGCTTTTTCTTCTTCTTCTTCTTCCTGGCTTCATTCTAACTTTTCATCTTTGTAGACTGCTGGGGTCTGCTCTATTCGTTCTCAGGTTGTAGATCTTTCTGTCATGGATAACATTACCTAGAACCATGCATTCGAATTATGCTCTCTTTCTGCAGCATCCATATGTATATATATATATATATATATATATATATATATATATATATATATATATATATATATATATATATATATATATATATATATATATATATATATATATATATATATATATATATATATATATATATATATATATATATATATATATATATATATATATATATATATATATATATATATATATATATATATATATATATATATATTTATATATATATATATATATATATATATATATATATATATATATATATATATATATATATATATATATATATATATATATATATATATAAATATATATATATACATATATATATATATATATATATATATATATATATATATATATATATATATATAGAGAGAGAGAGAGAGAGAGAGACTTAATGGTGATAATTTTCCAAAACATGTGATACATAAATGTACAAAAATTGAATGAGATAAATTTGAAACAAAAAAAATGATGTAGATTTTTTCTTATGTTCGTTTAAACTTTACCTTTACTAAATGACGCAAATGATGCATAGGGTACTGCATCATTTCGTCTTAGCATTTTCTTTATGAAGTCAGATCTGCACTATATGCTCCAATTCAAGTTGATATTCTATGAATAGAAGGGTGAAAAAACTATTAATTTAAAAAAATATTTCTACAGTTCGCAAAAACGACATCAAACGAGAATTTCATGTAAGAAATGACCAGTGTTTTAGGCGAGCCTTATGAAATAAAACTCGTGATTCATGACTATACAAACCTTTGTGAAAATACTAAATTTCAGGAATGTGTTTGGGTGGGAATTTCAGGGAGCTGAAAGGACACCTGAGTCCTATTTATAACTTAAGCAATATTTAATATTACCGAGGAAATTGCTTAGATTTTCCTTGTTTGCCTGTTTATGAGTCTAACATTTGCCTTTGATGTATTTTAAAATAAGATACAAAAGTTAATTTAGAATAAACCTTATTTCTATTACAATTAAGAATCTAATTGTGTCGATAATTTCACAATATAGACGAAAAAGAATATGGAACTGGGCACAGGGTTTATGATCTGTCATAAGCTAGTTTTATTGATCACTTTAAATACGTTTTATTACATCAATCTTCCCACGATTAACAACAATACTACTTAAATTTTAGAGGTTATATTTATACTTCTATTGACACATTCTTGTACATGCTACTTCTTAGGCACCATCTGTGGGTGAATCCAATAAGATTTTTTTTATTTATTTTTATTAGCAGAAACCTTCATGAACATATATATAAGATTCATCCCGAATTATTTTACATACTGGGAGACGCCTTAAAGTATTACTTTAAATTTTAAATTGAACTCAAAAATTAACCTTTTATATGGTCAACATATAAGAAAAAAATCTAATTGGGTTTATAATTATCATTTTTTGGGGGCTGAAGATCCACGTGTCAAAAAACTAATAGTAAACGCATCCGCTTTCTTTAAGTTTGACAAAATTTCCAAACTCAATTTATATCTGCTTACCTATGCATAGATTGTTTTTAGTCTATTGGCTTTTTAACAGCAATATTTTTTTTCATATATTTTTTTATAATAATTTTCTGCCTCTGTTGTATAATGGTAAGCATGTTTAGATACCGTGCTGGAGATTTCAGGTTCGATTCTCGGGGCGGGGGAGGGGAATAAATGTTACTGATTTTACACTCTAATATTAATTTAATATTACCCTGGACTGGTGCCTTAAGCGCAGGAATGATCATCTTGCCTCCATGTGAGTAGCGATCATGATAACACTACGTCAAAACGATGCAGTGTCCTTTGCAACATTGGGTGCGGATAAGGGTTAGAAAAATAATATTTAAAAAATAAAAATAATTTTAAAAAAAAAAATTGTAATCATTATTTTGTCGTTATAAATTTTTAAGGGTAACATTTTTAAAGCCATTGATGTATGATGTGCTACAAATAAAATAAAATAACTGCTAGGAAAATTTCCTGAGTTTTCTGTGGAAATATTCATGCAACCATTTACAAATAAACGTAGAAAACGTTCGCTTTAGGTTCTTAAAAGCTTAAGAAATATCATCTCTAGACTCTTCCTTACAAAGTATTTTCCTTAATGATCGATGTCGTTATTACCCTCGAGTAGTTCAGGCTACTAAATCGCCCGTAGTATTCGAGATCATGCGCTAAGTGTTTCGTACATTCTACAACACAAAAATGCTTGGGTAAAGCGAGAATGATAGAGCGCTGGAACAATTTTATACATAGAATTATTGTAACATTTTGAGTGTGTCCAAATACTTGTTCACAAAATCTGGATTATCTCCAATTACAGGAGTCATTTTCATATTATTTTTTGACATCTCATCAAAGATGAAGAAGAATATGGAAGTCTGGGCATTTACGGGGCTGACGACCGTCATAGGCTGGTTTAAGTGATCACTTTACACACGTGTAACATTCACCAATTCTACCCATTATTGACAACCACACGTAATTTCTTTCAACCATGGTAATTTCTTTCATCAGTCATAATAAAATTTACACATCATGACTATTTAATTATTAACTTACAAGTTATTATTTTTATTTCAACATATTTTATTTAGTATAATCTAGGTAAAACATTTTTTTAAAGCAATGTAAATGCTAAGCTTTCTCTCATTTACACATAATAACACTAAGATTATCACAATATATGCTTAGAATTTTTTCATTATCTTCTTCCAATACTAGTTAGCCACGTGTTGCTGTAGGCTCAGACCGTTTTAATGGAAAAGAAAAAACATAATACACACTCTTTGAACGCGTTTAATATCACAATGCTTGTAAAGCATTAAAAATATTTAAAATCAATGAAACGACAATGCAATCGAAAAAAAATTAAAAGTGACAGTAGAGGTCAAGAATCACGCTTTACGCCGAGAGCAATGTTAATTGTTGCGTTTGTTGCTGTTAAGTTTAATAGATAGCGCTGCCATTCGGTCAAAAAAGCCAAAGAATATTGGTACCTATCATAAGGGTATATAAAAATTCAATCGCATTAAAACGTTGCCAGAATTTTACTGCGATCGGTAAATAACTTTACGAGATTTAAGATTTTGAACAAACTAATATTTAAATTTTTATATATAGATTACTTAGTATTATACATAGATTAATAGTATTTTCTAACACTCTCCTTATCATTCATCGGTCACATTTTGTAATACCACTTTTATAAAAGTGGTATTATACAAAGTGAACGATGAATGATAAGGAGAGTGTTATATTACCATAACTTAATGTTAACAATGCTTTTAATATACAAGATGTATTTTGTGATTACTGTTTACCGTACAACAACTGACTTGTAGTCTGCAGTTGACAGAATATGTTTTGAGAATAATTTAACCCAATTTCTTTTAATGGAGAAAATGAGTATCCGCTGAGCAATAAACGAAAATTAATATCAATGACAGTGATTACCTACTTCAAACAAACAAGAGCTTGTTTTTCAAATGTCCAATATTCTACTATTCTATTCCGTACTGTTACTTTTTGTCTACATCAAATAGAATATTACAATAATAATAAATCAAATTCAATATTACAAACAATCAGTTATATCAAATAAAAGCCTAATAGTGACAGCTTAACTGGCAGTGTATAACGGAGTCCTGGTACCAATCCAGGTGCATAGAAATGAAACATGGACCTGGCAAAATTATATGTATAAATGGCGATATTATACGTTTTTAAGACAATTTTTATATGTTTTTAAGACAAAAGAGAAAAGAAAGAGTAATAAACTGAAAACCAACTAACTAACCATCACGCCGCTTCCCCGCAGGGGTAGGCAGAGAGAATAGAACGCCACACCACTCTGTCCTTGCAAACATTCTTCGCCTCTTCCACGCTCATGCATCTTCTCATACATACCCGCTGATTGTTTCGACTCCTGACCTGACCATTTTCAAGTATTTTGCATACTTGATCGTGTCAAGTTTTTCTCGGTCTTCTTCTGCCCTTTTTTCAATTACATTCGCCTTATAAATTTGTTTAATTTATTTCGAGTAATAAACTCTATCAAGAAAATAATGTTAGAGTAATTTAGTACCAGTGTGTGTAAAAATAAAAAATATATAGGAACAAAAAATAAAATAAAAACTAAAAAATTGAAAACTGCTCAGTAAAATTATTGATTGCAAGAGTTCGAAACGATGTTTTAAGGCAGATGGGAAAAGAGAAAGAGTTTTAAAAACTGAAAAAAAAGAAAGCCACCGTAATTTCCACTTTTTGTGAAAAGAGAGAAATACAAAATGACACGAAAATAATAATTTTATGAGGAAATGTCGAAGGTATACACAACACAGGAAGAATACGTACATCTTGGCTCAAAAATTGAGAACAAAAGGCCCATTTGAGCGGCTTCGGACGAAATAAAGGGTGTCATGATGATTGCCAAACCTTCGGCGAGGAGAGCCACAAGTAACAGAAGAAAAGGAAGAATTTTCTTATTATTTTTAAAAGTATTGTCAAGAATCGATGTGCCATTTTCCTGGTTGATAAATATTATAACAGCAGTAATACGAGTATAATTTATGGGGAGTTGTTGATTTATAAACATAAAATGAGGTGATAATGAGTAATGTGTAATCATTGTTTGTGAATTCGTATTGCAAATAGCGATTTCAGGAGTCTTTAGGACAGAAATATCTAACATGTGACCCGCGGATTTCATGTGACCCTAATATTTCTTTGTAAAACCCTTCCGAAACTTTTAGCTTTATCTATACACGTTTTGTTTATAAAATATTCTTCTTTTTCCTACCCTTATACGTACCCTATAGTGCATAGGCCACTTCTTTGTACAGATTAGTGTTATCTTGATCATCAAACAAGTGAAAGAAAACTGCTTCAGGTAACAGTTATGTGAAATAAGTATTAAAGTGAAAAAAAAGTTTGATATAGCTTTTATTTATCATAAACCATTTTATAAAGATGTATGCAAGATCCTAACTTAATTATTTTACATACTGATTTCGCCTGAAAACATGATTTTTTTTTAAACGGTACTTATAATTTGGTCAAATTATCTTTATTGAGATATTTTTTTTTTTTTTTTTTATTGGAAGGAAGAACAACAGTTACAATATATGATACATACAGAATACAAAAAATAAAATCATGAGTACCAATTATCGTTCTTCACAACTATACATAAGAGAGGTCTATATAAAGGAAGAGACATGAGACAAGGATGGGATAAAGAGAAAAAGAGATGGCAGTGATAGGAAAGAAAGAAAAGGAAAGGACAGGGAATAGAATTACTTTTTTAGGTTTATAAGATTATAATAAAAATATAATCCACTCTCTGATTATTCATATTATTATTATTTATTATAAACTTTGAATATTTGGAAATGTACATCTCAGCTCTAATTTAAACTGCTTGATGTGAATTTTATTTTCTTGCCTTTAAAATTATCAAATCGAAAAAAAAGTGATAAATCTATTGCGTTTTACATATCAACTCGATCCCATTTGTAAGACAAAACACATACCGCTCACTCCTTTCAAGAACGTCATAAATCAAAAATCGTCAATTTTCAGTTGTAGCGCCATTTTACTACAAATACTTCCCCAAGGGCGCATCACAGTGTTGTCAAAATAGTATATAATGGTGGTAAGGACATATCGCTCACTCCTTTCAAGAACGTCATAAATCAAAAATCGTCCATTTTCAGTTTTGCGTGTTTTCGGAATGCCCAGAAAATGTGCTATATCCCAGCAAAAGCGGCATATTTTTATCTTAATATTTACCCGCCATAGGGCAGAAAGTGTTGTTTTTGCATTTTGAAGAAAATTTATTGTTTAATTCTTATTTTCAATAAATTAGTTATTTTTCAAATTGAGAAAAAACCTTCAGGTTTAACCTAAGAAGATCTGTTGCACAGTAAAAAGTTCAATAAGTGACTCGATATTTATTTTTAATAAATTGTATTACATTTTTAAACTTTAAAAACGTTCTCCTAAAAAATCACATTTTTTGATTTATGACGTTCTTGAAAGGAGTGAGCGATACATACAATCATTTTACATTTTAATTGTATTTTTGTATTTACGAAGTCT
Organism: Brachycentrus maculatus; assembly: GCF_059751285.1. Classification (NCBI taxonomy): domain Eukaryota; kingdom Metazoa; phylum Arthropoda; class Insecta; order Trichoptera; family Brachycentridae; genus Brachycentrus; species Brachycentrus maculatus. The sequence goes on from NW_028281087.1 coordinate 203,544, forward strand.
TTTAAAGAATAAAAAAAATAGTTAAAACTTTTTTCTATGTTCTGGGCAGCTTAAATAAAAAAAGAATAATTAATAAATTGATAATAGATTTTTAAGTCCACGGCGCTCAGTTGGGAGTCGCTGCTTCAGTAGGTCAATAAATGCCAAATGGATTCGCGGAAGAACGTAAATCATATCCACACAGAAAAGTTTCGTTTATTGGAAAATTGTACCCATTTCCTGAGATTGTTTTGTAAACGAAAGAAAAATTGATTCTGATTATGAAACCTAAGACTCCATTTCTCAACGTCAACTAAAAATAACGGTTGTTTTTCTCTCAGACGCTTCTGATTTGTGAAATAAAGGTTAATAAACGACCAGTAATTAATTGAAATACATTTTTATTAATTGATTTGACTGTCACTTTGTAGTTATATCTATCCATTACTAATTTAAGTTTTGCTTGATTTATAAAACCATTTTTTTAAATCTAACTTGGAACCTGATTTGATGGAATTTCCCATTATTTTTAATTACTGCAATGCTTGAAAATGATGTGGAATGCATCGAAACATGTATCACGATGAATTTTAGGAAAAAGTTGTGTTTGCCAAGTAAAATTTTAATTATAAATCTTTGAAGGTATTTAATTTATGCTAAGAGATTTTCGATACATTGAAGTATTTCATTAAGTCCTGAATGAGCCTTAACGACTCAGGTAAGCGACGGAATTAATTCGTCGAACAAAATCTTTAGGAAATTTCCATTAAGAATTCTCAATACATCTCCTCTACCATCGGAAATCCACAAAACGCTGTTTTACGAGGAGAGAAAATCACTACGCAGTTATTTCACTTAGCAGGGGGGGATGAATGCCTTCATTTATTTATTTTCTTTTATTACTGAAAGCGTTTCCCGAAACGGTAAAATTATAAATGAATTTATTTATTTATATTTCATCCTACACAAATGTAATTACAAATCACAATATTGTGCCCTCACTGCGTTTTCCCGTGCCCACGGCAAGTTTTACCTACACATACTTTATGTATAGTTATTTATAAAATGAAAGAGCCCGCATCCGTGGTGTAATGGTTAACGTGTTTAGCTATGGTGCTGGAGGTCTCGGTTTAGATTCCCAGAGGAAAGGTGAAAATAAATATTAGTGATTTTACACACTATTATTTAATTAATATTACCCTGGACTGGTCCCTGAAGCGCGGGAGTGATCACCTTGCCTTCATCTAAGTAACGATCAAGATAGCTCTGCATCAATACGGTGCAGTGCCCTATGCACCATTGGATATGAATAAGGGTTAGAAGATATAAAAGAAAATTGTTTAATACATACAATCAAATACGACATAGCCAAATGATACGATCTATTTCAGATCAATCGTTTAATTCCAAAAATATCACAAACCTCCATTTTGCCGTATTCTAATTAAAGAAAACCCCGATAGTTTAAATAACGCCATATTTTTGTAGGTAAGCTTCTTTAGTTAAGAAATTTCATTATTATTATACGTGTTGATTAAAAACGACCTACTCTGTATTTAGTGTACATATATACCTACGTATGATTTCCTTTATCTTTAAATTCTTATACGAGGTTGCGTTATCTTTGTGTACCTGACATTGCTACACATATTAGAAAATCAGAGGGATAAACACTTTTACTTCAAAGGGTTTAAACATATATGTTTATATAGGAGCAAAACATTCCCTAGAATTAATACAAGTTAAAGCTTTAGGCATTTATATCAGACACGTTAAAAGAGATGTAAATAAAGTCCCAAAATCAAAGTGTGTGGAATGGTAGATCGTAATGGTTCTGTGGATTTTAAAGGACTTTATACCTCTATATCAACCTTTAGTCAGGTTAGAACGTTAGAACGTAGTATTTATTTTATATCGGATTCATTTAGGACTTCATTGAGTCCTAGTTTCATCCTCAACGTATGGAAGTAATGCTTGTAGTTGGCAAAAGAAGGAAGAAAGTAGACTGAATGCAGTCAAAATGCGATTGATATGCTGAAAAACGATGTATGGCAGATTATCGAATGGTGATACGGAAAGAATGCAACCTATGAAGTGTGTCCAAACACTTGTTCACAAATCTCGGGTTATGTTCTCCATTTTAAAAAGATGAAGAAGAATATGGCAGTCTGGGTATTTCCAAGGCTCATGTCATAGGCTGGTTCAGTGATCACTTTACACACGTGGAACATTCATCATTCTACCTTTGATTGACTACCACACTCCAAGAATAAGTGAGTAATGAACAGTTAAACAATTTTACAAGTCGAATGTAGTTGGAAAAAGGAACAGAGAAAACTAAATCCAATTGAAGATCTCTAGGTATTATGAACTCAATCACGGAACGTCATGAGTATGACTTCCGAAATTTGAGAAGTTTGGTTGTCATGGGTACAATGGTGAGCTTTACACGTGTGTAAAGAGACCACTCAACCAGCATATGACAGTTTAAAAGACCTGTAAATGCTCAAACTCCATTTTCTTTTTCATATTTTTGAGATGTACAAAAATGTTAAAATTTTCTAATTTTTTCGAAATTTTGAATTACCTTATTTCACAATAAAAACAAAATTATAAAAGTGCTGAATTTAATTGATTATTTGTAGCAGTTGGGACAACTGTCCAAGTTGAAAAAAGCAATTTACCCTCGTGTAACTCTTTTTTCATCTCAGCTGGACTTCGGACGCACTTTCCGAAATCAATCACAAGAAACAAAAACTAAAAAAATAAAGGCAGTCCATTTTTCCATCTTCAGAATGAATAGAATCCTACAAACGATTTTGCAATCAAGTCCATTTTCAGTAAACGTTTTTAGTCTACGTGTTCGATTAGTCGGATACAAAGTCAGAAAACAATAAATATATTTTGCATTTATATGAAACGTTAATTAAAGTATTTTTTCCGTAAACTTCATAAAAAAAACTAACCGTCATTCCGTAGCGGTGGGCAGAGAGAATAGAACGTCACACTACTTTATCTCTTACAAATAATCTTCGCTTCTTCCACATTCCTTATACATATCCGCCGATTATTCTGACTCCTGACCTTTTTAAAAAATTTATCCATAGTTTTTTACTATAATATAATATAATTGTTAATCTCACAACATTTTTGGGTGTCTTTTTTTTTATTTTTAAAATGTTGTGATTATTTATTATTGTCAGCCTCCGTAGTGCAATGGTCAGCACGCTCGGCTACCGTTCTGGAGGTCCCAGGTTCGATTCCCAGGGGGGGTCAAATAAATATAAGTGATTTTTGCACTCTAATATTTATTTAATATTACCCTGGACTGGTACCTGAAGCGGAGGGCTGATCACCTTTCCTTCATATGTAAAACGATCAAGATAACATTGCGTTTATATGATGCAGTGCCCTATGCACCATTGGGGTGCGGATAAGGGTTTTATTATTATTATTATTTATTATTAAATTGAGTTTCAAATATGGCTCCATATTTCAAAATGGATTAATTATTAATGTATATTAATAATAATTATTAATGTATTATTGGTAATTTATTACCACAATTATTTTATAAACTTCAAGAAAATTCTAGTTCAACTCATATATTAAATCATAAGTTATTCCCTTTTTTCACTCGGATATGAAAGTTCTTCGCTGATTTTGTCCGGAAAATCATGACGATTACCAAGTAAAAAAAAAATAGTTTTTTACAAAAATGTTAATAATATTAGTATATTACCACTCGGTTAGTGTTTATATACTAATATTATTGACATTTTTGGAAAAAAGTAAATGAGTAAAAAAGACTTACCACAAAGTAAATGCTTTAAATAATAATAATATTGAGAATAAAAAAATAGTTTTCAGCGATGAGATTTTTCAGTTTTCTATCATCTCATATATGCTCAATCATAATTACTCTGGCTCATTAAGTAATAATACAATATCCCGTTTTTATATTCACAAGTATTCTTGAGAAACTGATTAGTAAAAATTTATATCATTGTGAATTCGCTGAAAATTTATCTAATCGTCCCATTATAGCGGATTACATTTTCTTCCGAAATTAGTTCTCTCTTTATTTTGCTTATAAACATCGTTTGATAGCCGAAAATACCCGTTTATTCCAAAAACTCGTATGGGACGTTACTATAACGTGAGTTTCGATATTAAAATGGAAAGCGGTATTTTGCATAATATGGCGACGAAACAAATCCACTGCGTTGAAAAAAAAAAAACAAAATTATCGTTTTGTTGCTATTCAAAAAGCCTTCCTATAAATATGTTCTCACGTAATCATACAAATGTTTCCTTCTTTTGTTTTTCAAGAATATCATATTGTGTCCTCTGTATCCTTCAATGGTTTATATTGTGGCAAAAAAAAATGTATGAAAACCTAATATGCTAATACAATTTTGGAAGCTGACGATCTTTTTTTATATTTTGATGATATTTGGTCACCTTAATAACAATTTTACGTATATTGATTGACGTATGTAATACGTCACTCGATATACGTAAATTTGTACATATGTAAGTAATAATATTATATTTATTCAACAATAATATTCCCATTAAATTGATTTTCCCTTTTTTTAACGATGTTTCTTTTAAACAACTTTAAAAACCCAGTATTCGTTAATTCGCAACTTAATTTTCTCTAAATCCAGGTAACATTTTTCGTAATTGATTTTTTTCTTAAAACACCGTTTTTTAATTGAAAAAATAGATTTTTCTTCGAAATAATTACATGGTTTTGAAAATAAAAGAGTTATGGCATGATAAAGAGTTAAAAAAAGTATGAAAGTATTTTCTCTTTATATATTCTAGAAAACAAAAAAAATCCAATATACATTTGACCTTCTGGTAGTTGCCCGGTGAATGAATTCTTTGTTTGCGAATATCCCCTTTAAATTATGATTTCATGAATTATTTGCTTAATTTAATTTTTTACGCATTTCTAATTATGTGTGTATGTATGTAACACAACTTGTAAAATAATTCAAAATTGACAATTTCGTTTTTTTAGATAATATTCCTTTACATAAAAGTTCTCCCATATATGTATTAGGATTCTTTTGCTTGATGGCCCAAAAATGTTTTTTAAACAATTTGTCCCTCCATTATCATTGTAAGCTGCCGTTTTATTTTTGTTCTGTGGTTAATAAAATAACTTTTTTTTTAAATATGTATTATACAAGCGAAGAAAGCTTTCTTATGTAGTTAAATTAAAAAGTCATTAACAACAATATGCCTTTATGTGATAATCTGGTCGTTCAAAAAAAATTGTCAGCCCCCTTTGTGAGTCTAGCTTTTGTATTTAGTTCACAAGCATTGGTGTATTTCTACTCTTATTTTTTAAACAAATTATATTTAAACTTTATAAACTAAAACAACTTTGTTTTAACCACTTTTTATTGGTAGCAGGGTTTATGTACTAATTCTTAAACATTGAAATGCCAAAAAGCTTGATGGCATCGAAATGGAAGGGTTATTAACTGTAACCTAACTATGAGTATTTCAACGTTTTAGAATTAGTACATAAACCCTGGTGATGACAATGTGGTACAAAGTATATGCGAAAAACATTCAAGAAATTATATTCATTCGTAGTTTTTGGGCCTTTTAATAAAACATCAATAAGTGTAAAACCAAAATACGTCGTATTTAATTCAATTGGGGTGTTGGATAAATCGTTACACATATTTGTACTTAACTTTATCTACTGCATATCTCAAGATGAAATCAATTTCTAAACCCAAACCATCTTAACCTACCTTCCTCAATTTAATCGATAGTACTTATCTCAGCCTTGGATTCATTCCTTATATCACAAATCGAACATCTATCAAACATCGTTTTGCCGCACTTTCATCGGAAAGATCGTATTTCGACTGCATTCAGTCTACTTCCATCCTTCTTTTGCCAATATTATGCTTTCATTCCATACGTAATGGGAATGTAACCATGACTCCGTTGTGCACTGCCAGTTAAGCTGTCGCTGATAGGTTTGTTACATTTGTTCTATCATACTTCGTTTTGCCATTCATTCGCCTGAGAGATCGTAATTCTACTACATTCAGTCTAATTTTTCCTTCTTTTCAGAATTTTATGCTTTACTTACATCATTGGGGATGAAACCGTGACAGATAATACCAGTAAAGCTTTCGCTGATAGGTTTCTAACATTTCTTCAAAACCTATTTTATTTGTGGTAATAATTTCTAACACACCTGCTAAGGAGGACTTAGTTTCTGAAATTTGAAAACCGTGTTAAACAAGAAAAATGATGGCACCATTTTGTATTTTAAATCCCTGGTGTGAGGTTGTGACTTTACTTCAAAAGTCACGATAAATTATCCCTTTTCAGGGTAAAAGGACGAAAGGTGGGTAACGAACTACCTACCCCGTGAAATAAAGGATGTGCTGGAATAGGCGGTGTCTACGAAATATTATGTTTCCGTTTTTGCATCCCTCTGAATGTTAATTTTAACCATTTGAACTGAGGAAAATAAATGAGCGACCCTGTTTTAAACATTGAACATAGTCAAATACATATAGAATACAATAATAACTATGTATTTTTTTCCACATGAGTTTTATTTGACCAGCAACCCATTTTCGTCGTAACCGACATCATCAATTAAAATTAATGTGGAAAATATACTTCCTCTTTCTAACCCTTATCCGCACCCAATAGTGCATAGGGCACACCATCATATAGAAGCAGTGTTATCTTGATCGTTTAATACACGAAGGAAAGGTGATCAGCCTTTTGTTTCAGGTACCAGTCCAGGGTCATATTAAATAAATATTACACTGAAAAATCACTTATATTAATTTTTACCCTCTAGAGAATCGAACCCGGGACCTCCAGCATGGTAGCCTAGCGTGCTGACCATTACACTGTGGAGGTGGACAGAAGGAAAATATTACCTAGTTTTTTTATTTACTAAAATGCAGTTCCACTAAGAAATGTCACTGCAAAACTTAAATCTAATCAAATACATATATTTCAACCCTTATACGTGTAATCATACGGTTTGTTTAAATATATATTATTTAAACATATTTATATTAACAAACTTATTTACTATCACGCCGCTTTCCGCAGGGGTAGGCAGATAGGGTATAAGGCCCTACCACCCTGGCTTTGCAAACAATCTTCGCCTTTTCCAAATTCATGCATCCCCAATGGCAATTTTAAATTCTGAGCTACGTCTTTCAAAAATGTTTCCAAGTAATGAATTTCGTTGAATTACCTACTTTGTTATGATTTAATGTATAATTATGTACTAAATACCATAGAAAATAGCTTCCGTTCTTTGCCAAGAAAACAAATTGCGTAGATCAGTAGTTCCCAAGTTTCCATTCATAAAATACAAAAAAAAACACGTTTTATAAATTTGTTTTGCTATTCTTCCTCACTTATTAGTTTCATATTCACTTTTCTTAATTTAATCGATTATCATTTTTTAATGTTTTTCGCAGATATTTTGTGGTACATTTTATTAACTTTATAAAATGTTCCACAAAGTATTATGAAGTTATTTATTTAGTTTATTTTATAAAGTTTAATCGATTATCAATTATATTATTTCGAGAAATAAAAATACTTTGTGTTTTGATCCACTCACATTTTTATTAACTAACTAGTTTCGGCAACAACCTGTTGCCCTCTTCAGGGTTTAATTTATGACTATAATAGGTAGTTAATCATAAATTAAACCCTGAAGAGGGCAACAGGTTGTTGCCGAAACTAGTTGGTTAATAAAAATGTGAGTGGATCAAAACACAAAGTATTTTTATTTCTCGAAATAATATATTAATATGATCCACAAAGTTAATGCTTTCAATATTCAAAACAGATTATCAATTATTCTGAGATAAGCATTATGCTTATCTCAGCATTGCATTTCTTTCTATGTTAATTTCACCATCCGAACATCCATCATACATCCATCATACATCGTTTGGCCACACATTCGTCTGAGAATTTTATTAAACCAGCCGTAACCGACATCATCAGACTGGTGATGTCGATCACAACGAAACCAGGTCGCTGGTCAAATAAAATTCATATGAAAAAACTATTTAGATGTTATTTTATTATATGAGAAGAAAGAAGACTTTTATTTTACACCCAGATCTAAAAACCGTGACTTTGGAATTGTTATTTAATGAAATTTAGTATTTGAATATCGCTGACAGACAATAAAGTATAGAAGTCGCCAATGTGATAATATGGCCAACCTACCATGGTTATTAAGGGTATTGTCGCGTATTAAAATGAGTAGGTGCCTATAATAAAAGCAGTCTAGACGTATCATTTTCCGGACGATGGTTTGGTTGGTTCGCTTTGGCGCTGGAACATAACAGAAATAATGCCAACAGATTCTTTACCCTCACTATAGATATAATATCTATAGTAAGGGTAGATTGGTGCCAAGTACCGAGAAAACGGAGACTGATCGCGTTGGCATGAAACGAAAGCTTTACAGTCTTAAATTTTACTACTTCAAAGGTTGTCCTTTATCATAAAAATTTGTGCTTTTGTATGTTGAAACCTAATTTAAAATATATATAAAACAATTTATAAATACAATATAAAGGGAGGTCCAACCATTATGCACGATATTCTTCGTGAGTCACCCTTAATGTAAAGTTTTATTCCCAACTTCATTTGACATTTCCTTGTTTCATTCTTTGACAAATTCAGCCATGGAGAGGTACACAATTAAGCAGCCCGTTTAGATTGTTGAAGCGTTTTATGAAAATGGGCGTTCAAATCAAAATGCATTTCGTGCACTTTGTGATGTGATTTGACCAACCGTCATTTGACTTCTTTCTTTGGGAATATTTTCACCTCATCTCTCCGTAGATTTTTATTTTATTTTATGAAAATTGTAAAATAGTTTATTCTTACAACATTTTGAGTGTGTCCAAATACTTGTTCACAAAATCTGGATTATCTCCAATTACAGGAGTTATTTTCATATTATTTTTTGATATCTCATCAAAGATGAAGAAGAATATGGAAGTCTGGGCATTTACGGGGCTTACGACCGTCATATGCCCAGACTTCCATATTCTTCTTCATCTTTGATGAGATATCAAAAAATAATATGAAAATAACTCCTGTAATTGGAGATAATCCAGATTTTGTGAACAAGTATTTGGACACACTCAAAATGTTGTAAATAAATTATCTGGTCAAATTATAAGCTTAAATAATAAAAATGAAAATGGTATTTTCTGGCGTTTCTCATGTGTGTGATTATAATCCAGGATTTGGACCTCACATACTAATATAAGAGTTTCTGCTTAGTAAAAAACTTCTTTACATCTCACCAATAGATGTCTCTAGTGAAGTTCTAGTGATTCAAGAACAAGGTTTCTAAATTGGTTCATATATAAAGAACTTCCAAGAATTTGAGTAGTGTGGTTGTCAATAATGGGTAGAATTGGTGAATGTTACACGTGTGTAAAGTGATCACTTAAACCAGCCTATGACGGTCGTAAGCCCCGTAAATGCCCAGACTTCCATATTCTTCTTCATCTTTGATGAGATATCAAAAAATAATAGTTTATTCTTAATTTTTCTCTCTTTGTTGTGCGCATATTAGGTTAAAATGGTTAAAAACATTAAAAAAAATATGCAAAAAGAACTCCACCGACAAGACACACGAAGTGGCTTGGTGGGTCTCTGCAAAAAAAAGTAATACGTTTAAAATTGTTTAAATATGATATTTTTTTAATTTAAATAAATGTTTACAATTTATGTGAATAAAAAAAATAATAATAATTTTAAAAAAAGATGTTTCCAGTGAAGTCTGGTGAAGTCAAACACTGTTTGAGTTTGAACAATACATCTACATAGAAGTTTCAAAAATGTGAGTATTGTGTCAATCTTGGGTAGAATTGGTAAATGTTACGCATATGTAATGTAATCACTTAAAACCAGCCTATGACGGTCGTAAGCCATGTAAATGCGCAGACTTCCACATTCTTCTTCATCTGTGTTGAGACATAAAAAATATATATATATATATAAAAATAACTTCTAATTAGAGATAATCCAGAATTGTGAACAAGTATTTGGAAATATATATTTATATATAATTTTTTGCCTATATGGACCTAATAGTACATTTATAATCTCTTTTTTCGTAACAAACATAAAACTAACGAAATCAATTACGTATATCCGATGCTGACGTCTTAACCCTGCTCATTTCTTTGGCTGAATTTAAAAGAAAAATGTTGGCCAAAAATAATTGAGAGGCCAGCTAAAATCAGCAAGAAAACAGGAAATTCTTGACATTTTTACCTCTTTTAGGAAAATATAAAAATGTTCTTGTGAGAACATATACAGTGGAACCTCTCATAATGAACATAATTCGTTCCAGAATATTACTCGTTAAGCGAAACATTTTTTGTTTTGACTGGCGGGGAAGTCCCGGCTCACAAGTGAATGTCATGAAACTTGCCCTTTTTCTGTGACTCGTTGCGCGAAATATGTCGCTCGTTAGGGGAGCAACATTTTTTACTTTTTTTTTGCTCGTTATGCGATTTACGCGTTATAAGAGGTTCCACAGTATATTTACTTACTTATTATGTATTTTTACACCCACGCAAGATATTACCACCAAGAATATGGAAGTCTGGGTATTTACAGGGCTTATGACCTGTAATAGGCTGGTTAAATGATAAATTTACACACGCGAAATATTCACCATTCTACGCAAGATTGACAACCACAATACATAATTTTTTGAAAAAAAATATTAAGATTGTTACAAAAACTTGCGTAGTATGGTTGTCAATCATGGGTAGAATGGTGAATATTACACGTGTGTAAAATAATCACTTAAACAACATATGACAGGTCATAAGTCCTGTAAATACCCAGACTTCCATATTCTTGGTGGTAATATCTTGCGTGCGTGTAAAAATATATAAAAAGTAAGTAAATATACCACGACTACATTATTCTTCTATGTTGAGATGTCAGAATTATTATGGTAAGCACCTATTCTAACTGCCTACATATAATCGAGGATTGTGCAAACATCGCGAAGTTTTGATGCGGTGCCCTATGTACCACTTGGGTAGAGATAGGAGGCATAAGAAATAGAGATGTAATCTAATTTTATTTACGTTAATGTTTATTACTAATGCCATCTATTGTGTCAAGTATGAAACTATTGAATTTGAATTTAGCTTGTTGGGTGAATTTAAGCAAAAGAAAATTTTGAGAATCAACTAAATACAATTTGCTTCTTTCACACTTATGTGAAAATAACACATTGTTTACATATATGTACATTGTTTGCATGTAAATAAAATTAATTTGAATATACAAAATAATCTTTGCACTATAAAATTTCAATCGTTTCATGTATCATTTTCATATGTGAAAATAACTAGTATTGCGCACATATAACATGTTATGTACATTGTCCACATATATGTAAAGAATTTCTAAGATTATTTTTGTAACCATAAAAATCTGAAATATCAATGATTTCACTTACCATTTTCATTTTCAAAATTAATTTATCCAAATTAAAAATTTAGTCGTCCAAATTAAAAATTGCATAATTACTCATACCCATAGTTTTAGAACGTTGGTAGTAATACTATTAAAGCCAGTGAGTAAAAGTTCACATAGGAGTCGATTTCCCGCTCGCAGTACGAAATTTATGAACAAGGTGTGGTGCTTCATCCGGCCCCGACTACCATGGATGGATGTGACGCGAGCGGCGTCCAGAGAGCGAGGCAGCATAGACAAGTAAACCGCGCATGAGCGCGACGTCACCGCACTGTTAAAAAATGTTTCGGTAAAAATGATACAAGGGAACTAAAAAATTTGAAGGGTAGATATCATCAGCATCAATCAGTTTTCTTTTCCCGCAGTGACAATGATAAGTTATATAAAAGCACTTACTTAACATAAAAGCATAATTGGGGATGTGCATTCAAATTTAAACAACAAAAAAAACATAGTATGTTTTTATATAAGTTTATTAAATCGTTTTATAATCTACATACATTTATGCATATCACTTGCAAATAACATTGTATGTTAAAATAAAGCATTCATTAAAAACATACGCAAAAAAAATCATAATTTTATTACAACATTTAGGAGAACATAAAAGGATATAAAGTAATACAATAGTATTTCAAATACTTGAAAGTGGTAAGGTACGAAGTCGGAATAATCAACTGGTATGTATGAAGAGATGCATGAATTTGGAAGAGGCGTAGATTGTTTGCAAAGACCGAGCAGAGTTACGCTCTATTCCCTCTGCCAACCCCCACGGTAAGTTAAGTATGAATGTTATTTTTTTTAAAGGATATATGTATATTCCAAATAACAAATTATTCCAAATAACAAGGAAGATCTGCGGAAAGAATTCGGTAACCCCTGGAGCTGTGAAAAACACAAATGGAGTTACCGAATCTGACGCGGATCGTGTAAAGGAAATATGGCGTGATCATTTCCACAGGGTCTTGAATCGCCCTCCTCCTCCAATCATCCTCGATATTCCCACGGAGGCTGCGTCAAGCATTCCGCGGGCGGTCGCCATACCTGATGGTCCACCGACACAGGCAGAAATTATAGCTGCCGTGTCGAAATTGAAAAATGGGACTGCCCCTGGTGTTGATGGTATCCACCCGGAATTCTTGAAATGCAGCGTTACTGGCATTATTGGCCCTTTACACCAATTAATGTCCAGTGTGTGGGAAGAAGAGCGATGCCCTAGAGACTGGGTAAATGGGGAGATTACCGTGTTACATAAGAAGGGTGATCCACTCAACTGTGACAACTACCGCGGCATTACGCTACTCAGCGTACCTGGGAAGGTGCTTGCCCACGTAATCTTGCAGAGAATCCGAGCCCCCATTATGCAGGTGCTCAGAGAAAACCAGGCAGGGTTTCTGCCTGGCAGGTCCTGTGCGGATCAAATCCATAATATTCGCCACATTCTACAGCAGAGCCAGGAATTTAACAGTTCTCTGGCGATGTGTTTTGTAGACTATGAGAAAGCGTTTGATAGTCCGCACAGGCCCACACTCTGGAAAGTACTGGAAGCTTATGGGGCGCCTGCGAAATTAGTGGAGCTAATTAAGTCCCTTCACCTCAATAGTGAATGTCGAATGAGAGTTGACGATGTTGTCACGGATTGGTTTGGGGTCTCTACCGGAGTCAGACAAGGCTGCGTCCTTGCACCGTTTCTCTTCATCATCCTCATGGATTTCATTCTTCGAAAGTCATTACCATCTGACCGAGGTATATCCATCTCCCCCTCCCGGAAACTCTGCGACCTAGAGTACGCAGATGATGCTGTTTTAATTGATGACTCCGTCGAGGGTCTTCAATTGATCGTCGACAGGGTAAATAGGTACTCTACGCACATGGGGCTTACAATAAATGTTGCAAAAACCCATGTGTTGTGCAACAGCTCATGCCTAGATGCCCAACAACCCTTGACGTTGAGTAACCAGCGCATCGAAAGGGTCGAGAGTTTCAAGTACTTGGGAGTGTACGCGACTGAAAATGGCAGCCTTCAAAAGGAACTGGGAGTGCGATTAGGACTCGCTGGGTCCGCATTCAACAGTATGAAGGCTGTCTGGAGATCGGATTTATACTCGGTGAAAACCAAATGCCGCCTATACAATGCCTGCATTGCTCCTGTTCTCTTATACGGCTGCGAAACATGGCACCTTACAAGGGCCCAAAGCAGCCGTGTACTAAGCTTTGAGAACAGGTGTTTGCGGAGAATCTTAGGCGTGCGGTGGTTTGACTTTGTGAGGAATGAAGAGATAAGGCGTAGGACGCAGCAAATCCTGGTCACAACTGTCGTCAAAAAAAGGCGATTCAGTTGGCTTGGCCACGTACTCCGCATGCCTCCTGAGAGCCTTAATCAAGCTTGCCTCTTTTACAAGGCATCAGGTTCGCGCCGCCCAGGACGACCATTGCTGACAATTCGTCGGCAGTTCTCGTCAGAACTTCGCGACGCGGATCTGACTTGGGAGGATGCAAGGGAGCTGGCAGCCGACAGAAAAGCCTGGAGACAGTTTGTGGACTCCATATGCTCCACCTAGGGAGCGGATATGGTTATTATTATTATGTATATAATGAAAGTGTTATATTTAAAAAATTATATATTTACAATCATAACAGCACTTGAATTTTATTATGTAAAACTAGATCATATCTAATAAATATATTAGCGTAAAATCTGCACTAAGTACATGCAAAATTAAAATCTTTCAACAAATATTTTGATTATAGTAAAAATTCCTATTTTGAGTGAAGTGGTGCAAATAACGGGCATGTGTTTTACTTACATATCCATACGATTTGACAAACTTAAATTAGTGGAGGTGCCTTTTATTGTTATTACACAGTGACATCTCCAAATGTAATTACATATACTAATACAAATACATATATGCATCCAGTATAACATGCCATATTTCACAGACTATAAGATATTTTTTCTTCAAAAAATTGCCTCTAAAATTTAGGTTCATCTTATACTTGAATTAAGTATGGAAATGTCCAGTTTTTTATTTCATTTTCCTGCCCGTCTTAAAAATGGCCATGTATTCAATGCCGTCGAAAACCTATCTGTCTCTGGTAATATTAATTACCAGATAATAATTAATCCACCACACAACACAAAATGTGCATTTGTAGTACATATACAAAAAACTCACTACAATTGTGAAATATTATATTTTCTGAGGCAAACACTCTCCCCCCCCCCCCATTCTGTCAAAGGTTCCAGAAGAGAAGTTAAGATGACGATTTTCCGGAATTTAAAGTTCAGTTGGGTTTTATAAGCTGAGATTTTTTTATTCTGCATTGCAATCCAACAATGAAAAAGGTAAAAATGTTATGTAATAAAAAAAAATTAAATTATTGTGTGTCTTATAGTCCGTAAAATACGGTAATCCATTTTAATATGATGTGCATTAAGCATAATGTGGCGACTATGAATTTACATACATATTGTTCATTGGACATAAATTATGGATTATTATAAATTACTTGTACTAATAATTTCAAATAATATCAAAAGGAATATGGGATTCAAATTTTAAAAAATTATCTGTTTATTCAATATTTAAATGGATCAGTTATACAGTAAGTAAAAAGTAAAAATGAAATGTTTTACCAAACCATTTGATCAAAAATCAAATATGATCATGGAGCAGTAAAAATACATATTCCGCACAACTCAAAATAATACATTTTCATTTATCGGCATATGGTATACTGAAAAAAAAATATATTACTTAATTATTTTAATTGAATTTCTTGAAAAATCTTTATAACATATAACTCAAATGCTTCCCTGTCATAATTTTACTTTTGTGCACATCATAATATTCCTGTAAAGGCACATACAAAGAAAATTTTTAATTACAATTAAAGATTTTTTATTTGCCGAAATATGAGCAAATATACACCTACGATTGAGTGATTTATAATATTTAAGGTTAAAAAAAGGGAAAAAAAATAATAACAACTTAATAAACCGCCCTACCTTTGGGTTATTATTCAAAAAGTAGATAAAAAAAATCCTCAGGATTTATTTCAAAAGATTTCATAGGTGCTCAACATAAGATGTTGCGGGATATATTTTTTGTAATTATATTTTGTGTTGTGTTTGTATAATTTTGTGTTGAATGTAATATATCAATCAACATAATCTCAAGAGATCTTACAAATGAGGTAGAGAGTGATACTGACTTCGAAATACTAAACGCCCTGTATGACGTATTTGTATGCGTAGGACAAGTAGGAACTATTTGAAGTATCATAAACGTTTCTGTGGTTGCGAGTATACTTTTTTGTACCTGATGATAAGCATAAGATATAGCAAGCAGATATATCACATACGTTTGTATGGGTAGGGGGTTAAAAATATTCTAACTGCTGAGGTAAACGATTCTTATTTTAATTTCAACTCTAATATTTTATAAAGATATTATAATAATATTCTTTATCCATGTTTCATGCGGCTTATACTATCAGAAATCAATAAATTCAGAAAGAGTACGTAGAAAAAACTTAAAAGACAAATTTTAAGGTTGAATACTATAATATACGTTTTGTGTTAGAAAATACATATGAATGTTTAATTTAGTTTGTACAAATAAAAAGTGCATATTTTACAATTTATGTATAAAAGTGTGGTTATGTTAGTACATCATAATCAATTGCAGCAACGGGAAGAAGCACATAAGAAGTTTCAGTGTGTCGTTTTGCTGGCACTCGGGAGTTGGGGCAATCCAAACTCATCCACAAGCACACCGTCTTTGTTCCTGATACTGTCGGCTCCTGGCTCCTTGTCCGGTGCTGCCGGTGCCTTTACCACATCATCCAGATAGCTTGTGTCATCATCCAGAGCTATTTCATCACCTGGAAATGATATTTCTTAGATGAGATGTAAAATAAAAGTGGTCAGGTTAGGAGTCGTAATAATCGTCGGGTATGTATGACGAAATGTATGAACATGGAAGAGGCGAAAAATGTTTGCAAAGACAGAGTGGTGTGGCGTTCTATTCTCTATGCCTAGCCCTGCGGCGAAGCGGCGTGATGGTTAGTTAGTTAGTTTAGATATGTAAAATGCATATATAGACTGTCCTTAGTTATTGCAAATGGTAAATATTTATGTGCCAACCAAAAACACAAGAAACCATCAAATATTTTACTGTAATAACAGCCGGACAGTGTCTGGATTTAATAATACATTCACCGAATGCAAAACCTCGGCAATGATTTTGCAGATCATACCGATATCTGATACATGTCACTTGCTAACTATAAAGCAAGAATAATCACAATATTTCAGGCTGATGTATAATTCCTTGTCTGATATGTTCATCCTTGTTTAATAGTCTTTAAAAGAGATTATTATTTCATACAACAATTGTTACATGTATTTTATATTTATTATGTACAAATTGGCTAAGGCTGTAAATAAACTAAAAAAATTAATACCAATTTTTATATAGCTGTGCATGTTTTTATACATACTCTTGTTACAGGTAAAACATGATTTTTTAAACAGCTTTTTTGTGCGCAATGGCATCGCCATTTGTTGAACGTAATGGCAATAAACGTAATAATAAATAATAACTCTTTATTCCAGCTTGACTAAGTGGTAATATTAACACACTTTGTCGATTGATGCTTAAGGTTGGGAAGTGTATTTTTACCTTCTGCGCTGGCCTCATTTCAAAGTCAGAAAAGAAAGAATTACATATTTAATGTTTTTACTCATTATTAATGTCTTAACTATATGTACATATTTATCAAATCCCGTTGCCAGCAGTCCGCAGGCGTAAAAATACCCGTCCGAAATGTGTTAACTATTGCTCATAGCAGATGGCATGCTTCTTGACAGCAGCAGAGATATTATATATCCACAAGCATTGTGTAATCAAACCTAGTAGAAATATTTAGTTTCTCTCTGTTTTCTTTCCATTTAACCAGACTGGGCAACAGCAACGCGTGAATATGTACAGCTAGTTAAAAAAAAAACAGTTTTTGTTGCTAATCAAGAAGGTAAGAAGTGTTTTATCATACCCAGAGCATCAAGTTCGGCTGCAAGCTCATCTTCATCAATATCCGGCATCCCGTACTGTCTCCCCAGAGCCTCCTGGACCTCATCAGCTTGCTCCAACATATCGGCCATCTCATCGTTCACATCCTGCAATAACAAAAATAATCATTTTGTGGAAACAAAATACCCAAGGAGTCCACAAACTGTATCCAGGCTTTTCTGTCGGCTGCCAGCTCCGTGCGTTCTCCGTACGTTCCAGCAGTGTCAGCAGTGGTCATCCTGGGCGGCGCAAACCTGATGCCTTGTAAAAAAGGCAAGCTTGATTAAGGCTCTCAGGAGGCATGCCGAGTACAGGGCCAAGCCAACTGAATCGCCTTTTCTTGACGACAGTTGTGAAGTTGTTGTGTGTGTTTTCTGCGTCCTACGCCTTATTTCTTCATTCCTTACAAAGTCAAACCACCGCACGCCTAAAATTCTCCGCAGATACCTATTCTCAAAGCTTAGTATGTATACGGCTGCTCTGGGCCCTTGTAAGGTGCCATGTTTCACAGCTGTATAAGGGAACAGGGGCAATGCAGGCAAATTGATTTTAATGCATGAAAACACAGACATGATTCTCACACTGTAGAAACATAGTGTAATTTAATTTAAACATAGATAATAATGCTTTTTATTGATTTGGCATCAATTTGTGGAATAATATAATGATTTTAACATAAAAATAAAGCACTAGGCAAAGATGCCTAAAGTTTCCGACCACATAATAATTGTATTGTGTCACCAAAAGAACTGTTTATTTCATTTTTTTTTATTGGTTAAATAGTTTGTTGGAATAGAGACTGCAAATTTTGTTGTTAACTAATTTTTTGGTTATAAGGTAGTGTAAATATTGTACTTTTTTCCAGATGTTTTTATATATCACAACATTGTTGCCATAGTACCCTAAGGATGGCCCCGTAATGAAGTCCAAAACCTTGGCAAGTACTAAAGTTCCACGGCAAAATAATGAATTAAAAAATCTATTTGGATCTGATTGTCTTTTAAAATCGGAGAAATTTTAATACAAATTTGGATTGGCACATTTTTTTTAGTATTTTAACTTAATCTGTCAAAATTGGGTTAAAATATTGAAATTATTATATGCCCTTTTGAAACTAAATAATGTTTATTATTTTTATATTTTGGAGGTTCGTTGCACTCTTATTTATGAAAATAAAAACCGTCCCTGGTATCAGGATAAAATTTAAGCACACACAGTACATTCTTTTTCTACTTTAGCCTTCTATCTTCCACTGAAATTCAAATCGGCACTTGAATAATCAACTAGAAGGCAAACAGTAAAATGTTTTTATTGATGATTCAGAGCCCAGACTTTTCGCAAACGTCGTTGTGACATATCGCAAATTTAAAATATTAAAATTATTATATGCCCTTTTGAAACTAAATAATGTGCATTATTTTTATATTTTGGAGGTTCATTGCACTCCTATTTATGAAAATAAAAACCGTCCCTGGTATCAGGATAAAATTTAAGCACACACAGTGCATTCTTCTTCTACTTAAGCCTTCTGTCCTCCACTGCTGGATATAGGCTTCTTCCGTATCCTCCCATTTTTTTCAATCTGTTGCTGCTTGCAGCCAGTTTCTACTCCCCACAGCGGCTGCGTCATCGGACCACCTGTTTTGAGGTCTTCCGATGCCTTTGTTATTCTCCCAAGGTCTCCATCTTAAAATTTTAGGGGTCCACCGTGTGGGGTTCTGTCTTGCAACATATCTCGCCCATTGCCACTTGAGTCTTGCTACGCACACAGTGCATGTCACTATATATTTCATAGTCACACAGGAGAAAGTGACCAACTAACAAATCGTAAAATGTCAGGAGGGGTATTTAAGTCACATTTGCTTGGCAAGAAAATAAACATCAATGCAGTTAGTCATTCTTAACAAGTCAATATATTATACTTCCAAGTTTAAAATCCTTTGGGATATTTTTCAGGGCAATATTAAGCTAGTAAAATATCAAATAGTCAAAGGTCACGTTTTTGTTAAAACTGCACATGGTCACTTTCTCCTGTATGACTACGATTTACCAGTTCACTCAGAATAGAGAAAAACATCTAAAAGAATACAGAATAATAAAAGCTTACCTCTATTTGATCAATATTGATTTTCTTGAACTCCTTCTTCATTTGTGATAGGCCATCCTTCATTGCAGTAACTGTGGCGTGAGTATCCTTCAGGGTCTGGGTGGCGTAATTAGCTTGCTCCATGTTGAATGATTGAGATCTCAAATTGTCAGCTTGTTGCTCGTACCTGATGTTGTCAAATCACACAAATTTAAATTACCAAACAGGTTAGTTACTGGATAAGTACTATTTTGTTGCGCTAAGAGTTATTGGAACGTATTCTTTGTGTAAAATGGGGTCTTACCATACTTTACAAATAAAATTATCTCAATAATAGATAGGAAGATGATCGTATAAATTACAACCAACTAACCATCACGCCGCTTCTCCGCAGGGCTAGGCAGAGAAAACAGAATGCCTGTCTTTGCAAACATTCTTCGCCTCTTCCTCATTCATGCATCTCCTCATACATACCCGCCGATTATTACGGCTCCTAACCTAACCACTTTCAAGTATTTGGCATACCTGATCGTGCCAAGTTTTTCTCGGTCATCCTCTGCTCCTTTTTCCAATTACATTCGCCTCATAAATACCTCACTCATTCAGTCTACATGTCCAAACCATCTCAACACACCTTTCTTAATTTTATCGATAATGATTATCTCAGCTTTGCATTCCTTCCTTATTTCACTATTCGAACATCTATCACACATCGTTTTGCCGCACATTCTTCTGAGAGATCGCATTTCGACTGCATTCAGTCTACTTTCATCCTTCTTTTGCCAACTCCATGTTTCACTTATCATCCAACTACCAAAAACAGATTAATAATGCTCTTCAAAATTTTAGCCTTATACAACTGTTTGTAATTATTCTATTCCTATTCTCATTGAAAATGTCGTGAAAAAAAGGAAAAACAAATAAAGTGAAATAAATCACTTCTTTTAATGCATTAAAGAAAACATTTAATTTAGTATTAGATTAAAACCAATATTTTTAGCTTTTCCACTTTTTTTATTTGACCAGCGACCGGGTTTCGTCGTTACCGACATCATCAGACTGGTGAGAGGCTATTGTATGATATTAAATTGTATTGTATGATAAGTATTGTATGATATTAAAAATATTTTTTTATAAAGGTTTTTTTGTATTGAAAGCACGATTTTATATAAAGTTATAATTTTATATAAAGTTATATAAAGTTATAATATATAAACTTAAATTCACTCAAATTAAATTAATTTCTCAATAAAATTATATCAAATCATGGTTATCAACTCCTGCCTTCTTTTATATATAACATAACAATTTGTATAGCCTCTCACCAGTCTGATGATGTCGGTAACGACGAAACCCGGTCGCTGGTCAAATAAAAAAAGTGGAAAAGCTAAAAACATTGGTTTTAATCTAATAATAAATTAAAAATGCAATTCCATCACAAAGTGTCAGTGGATAATATAAATCTATTAAAGAAAACATTTTTTGTGTTTGGGTTAGTTCTTCTTCATGTGTCCAGCCAGGTCTCCCAGACGTTGACGATCACTCGGGAGAAACCTTGTCTATCCTGGGCAGCATAAAACAGCTCCTCCACACCTCTCATCCCGGTCCACTCTGGAATGTTCTGAAGCCAGGAAAGCTGGCTTCTTCCAACCCCTCCAATATTTTTGCCAATATATTATTTCTTCTCAAACTCTATTACACTAACCATCTACAAATCTTCAAGACCAACTCCGAAGTGACCCTTGAAAACTTTTATTCATATTTAACGTGTTAACCGGGCGGGACGCATAAATACGTCAAACGTAAACAATATCGGGTACGGGTAGGACATGTGAATGCGTCCTTGAAATATATGTTGCGCCCTGGAACGGGCAGGACGTATATTTTTCCAACAACAAAGGTATTAGTCATCCATACATGTCTCCACATGAATTTAAGACATGGAGTGAATCAGTATTCGCGCCCGTTACAAGTTGCGGAATTGGACAGCGGACCGCCCGGGTAACAGGTTAATATCTTAATCATTTTCATGGGTAAGCACACTCTTATAAATAATTGTCGTTATTTTTTACTTACATTTTCTTTTGTTTCAAAACCCGCAATGCTTTTTGCTTAACAGAATTCTTAGCGGGACCTTCGCGCATTTTTGCCATTTGGTCTTTGTATTTTCGTAACTCAGTCTCAAGCTTCTGTATTTTTTTCTCGATATTTTCTGCACGGCCATCAACCTAAAAACGAAAATAAAAAGAACCATTAAATTGGAGAAATCAAACATAACAATAATTGTCAACAATAACAAGCAACCATTAATATTTACAAAATAAACACTAGCATAAAATATACATATATTTACTAAATCGTGAAAAAAAAAACAAAAAGTATGTGTGATATCGTCGGATTAAAGTGTTCAAACACCACAAGTTGAAAATTATGAAGCCCATAACTTTATAATTATATTCTACGCGTGAAATTAACCAAAATATGTTCACCAAAGGTCATTTTCATCATGAAATTAAAAGTTACTAGCCCACCCAAAATTAACAATAATACTTACCCCCGCTATGCAATCATTTATACTCGGCAATGGCTCCTTTGGTTTACTTTTTCCGAATATTCTATTCATTTTGCAGCGAAATTCAAATCGGCACTTGAATAATTAACTAGAAGTCAAACAGTAAAATGTTTTTATTGATGATTCAGAGCCCAGACTTTTCGCAAACGTCGTTGTGACATATCGCAAATTTTGTCTATGGTTATTGTGTCTAGGGATACCAGTTGTAATAATAAATGGTGGAATTGTACTTACCTTCCAGTGTTACAAAAATAGCAAGCTCTCGGTTATCCTAATATGTAAAAAGTACGCCCCTAGAGATAGATTTTGACATCATATCTATTTCTTCTTAGATCAGAGGTTTTATTCAAAAGAATTTTGGTTTTCTGCAAGAACCACGGGGTAATGTATAGTTTTTTTTTACAATAGATGTGATGTAAATTTGATCGTAAATTTCATTAAAAAAAATAAGTTCCGCAATTGAGGTGCCATAAAAGAAATTTAATTAAATATTACAAAATACAAAATTATGTCCTGTATTTCACACCACGCTGTTTTTGGTCACTAAACATTGAATCGTATCATAACACAATGAAGGAGAATGTGATATTCCTTCAAATTTTGATAACTTTTGGAAGGCAGATGGCAGGTTTGGATATATAAATGTCTACTTATTTTCGTAGATGAAATATGTGACCGGGCACTAATCCAGACACAGAATAATTATATTTTCCTGTTTTAGTTCCTTTTATTGATTAATTAATATTTTCATAGGGTTTAAAGTGTTTATGCTGAATACTTTATTATAACAATATCTAAAACTTAAATAAAAATATCAAAGTTTCATTTATAAAGCGTTATTTTCTTCGGAATGCTCTTTAATTTATCTGCGAGATACAAAATGATTTCAATTTGTTTACAGAAATGACTTAATAAATGCATTTTACGGGATTTTACGTAATATCAATATTTATTGGAGGGGAAAGGGAAGGCAAAAAAATATCTTTTACACTCATTTATCGATGTGATACATTTATTTACATGAATTTTTCTTCGGATTTTAATACATAAATTGTATTTGTGCTAATAAACATTATTTAGAATATAACTGACAACAATAACAATTTTATTACACGACTATCGTTTTTTCCATTTTCACATTTTTTATTGTTTTGTCTAACGTCAAATAACACTTATCAGGGTCTAACATTTTATAATGATTAAAACACGAATTAAAATACTTTTAAGTTTACAACACTATATCAACATTTGTTTATATTCAACAAATATTTATGTACATGGGACTTTCTCTGTAGAAATTAATACAGAATGATTCAAATATATTTTAAATGTGGGTCGTTTGTGAACCCGGTCACTCAATCTTTGTTTATATTCAACAAATATTTATGTTTATGGGACTTTCTTTCTAGAAAATAATAAAAAATGATTCAAATATATTTTAAATGTGGGTCGTTTGTGAACCCGGTCACTCAATCGGTGTATCTGAATGGATCGTTCATAACGACTCATTCAGATACACTTACTGAGTGACCGGGTCTTCATTTCGTGTGAATCTCGTTCATGAACGCCGATTCATTCAAATACATATACCGGGCCGCTGCCGATCAACGCGTTGATCTGATTTGAGGGACGAATCCTTTGTTTGATTCGGTCACTAGTTCAATGATTCATTGGTTCTGTTACTGATTTACTGATTCAGTCGTTGTCGTCGATTCAGTTTGTAATGAGAGAAAGAAATGAAGGAAATAAGGTTTTATGATATTTAAAAAATCCAGGGACCTTTGTTGGACCGACAGTAGGTATCCGAAAATCACAATGATCCGATACTTTTAGTGTTACCACTGATGTGGATTTTTGAATTATAAGATCAGACCCACCTACAGTACAAATTTAACATTTTTTTTATTATTCAACCTTAGGTATTTTCCTTTTTCTCTCTCTCTCCCTTTTCCTCTATAGGATAAGTATGTAAATATCACACTAAGTATCAAGACAATATACCATTTGCTTACAAATATATAAATTATTTTACTATACACAAATATATGGCAACAACCAGCTAGATTATCGTTTTTCGTAACAAAAGTGTACCTACGTAACGATTTTTTTTAAATTAATTCAAATGTATTTTTTACAACTGTAATGGCTGGTTTCTTAGAATTGGATATATATTGATTGGGATAAATAAATATCAACCAATTATTAAAATAAACACTGCTTTTGAGCATTATAATAAAATTACTAAATTAAAAAAATAATAATCTATCAACTCTTTTCAAAAACATTGATAATTTTTAAACTAAGATAGTATAAATAAGAATATTTACAAAGCTTAGGCTTGTTTTCCAGCTTAGAATATAAAACGAACTCCAGAATGTTTTTATAGGAGGAAGAGAATAACATATTTTATTTTTGAACATCATATACATTTTTACATGATAATTGAAACGTCCTGACTGTAAAAATTAAAATAAAATATCTACAATTCAGGAGTTTTTCGTTTCTTAGAGTCATTTTTCATATCCAAAATTAGATACCCATGAAAACGAATTTCTTTGACGTATCTATATTTAGTTATTTTTTCTGGGGTAAGAAACTACATTTTGGATGACAAAGTGGAAAACATTACTGCTACGTGGGAAAAGTTACTTTCTACTACTAAATATATGTGTGTATTATATATATATATATATATATATATATATATATATATATATATATATATATATATATATATATATATATATATATATATATATATATATATATATATATATATATATATATATATATATATATATATATATATATACATATAGTGTACATATATAACGTACACAAATATAATATCTTTTGAAACATACTATACATTTTTTTTTAAATATTTTTTTTTATTTTGTATAAAACGTGAAGATATCGTCTTCTTTCTTTAATGTTTGTTCTATTTTCATTTCAAAATTATATAACTAGGCATAATTTCAGCAACTATTGGAATTATGATAAATTAATTATTTCTACCAAATATTTAATGACAAAGCTTGTGAATTAAATATCCAGCATTATCTCTCAATAATTTTTACAGTAAAAATACTGTCATTTTCTCAAATAATATATTTTTATCGGAGAGCTTATCAATCGTTTAACCCTGATAGATCCGTAATAACTTTAAAAAATCAAATAAAAGCTAACCCCCATATTTATGTCAATTAATATATTTCTTAGGATAAACAGTATCTATTTGTCTTTCTCGCAGTCGGCAATTTTGGTCTGAGCTATGACTTGCATTTTGGTATTTAATAAAAAATCCTGAATATATTACGTGTATTATGTAATGTAAGTTCACAATTAAATATTTTTTTAAAGTGTGCAATGAAAGACTTAATTTAACAAGTAAAAATAGATTTGTGAATAAGTTTTTCAATGTTTTATAATATTATATTTTCAACTTTTATGACATTTATTAAATATTTACCATAAACGCTCAGTGAGTAATAAACTAAATAAAATATGAACAATATCAACAATACAAGATTTGAAAAAGAAAACAACGCGAAAACTCATTAAAACACCTTTCGATGCATAGAGGAAATCTCTTCACTTTCCATTATTATTTTAAAAAAATACAATAAAAGAGTACTGTTTTTAAAAAAAAAAAATTGCATCCAGATTTCCTTGTTTACAAAAAAAAGTTTTAAAATAAACAGATTTTTAACCTGTTTTTATTGATGCCACCTATATGAAAATCTACCACCTTAAATACACCAGAGCATCATTTTTTAGAATTTAATATAAATGTTTTTTTTTTTAAGATACACCACAGATACTATGTGACTGCTTCACAAAGTAAATTATTTTAAAAAAATCATTTTTAATATTATGTTTAAAAGTGATGTATACTTTTGCAAATATAATAAGGTAGAGTTATACATACCTTCGTACCTACATTTTTACTGAGCAGTCATTACGATATAGCCAGTCTACAGTGTATAAATTAACCTAAAACAAACTAATTATAGACAACCACATTAAACATCTAGGTATTTGGAGAATAAACGTAGTAAAAGCTCTACCTAATAATTGCCAATTAATTATAAATCATTCGTTGTAATAGACCAGACCACAAGAAATAACACGATTTTAATGAAATGCCTAGAATATTGTATTCCTTACCCCCAAGGCAACTCGCATACATTTATTGTTATATAATTTGGAAAAGAATGAAACAATTAAACGCACAAGGTAGCGAGTCTGTTAAATCGTATTCATTTATTTAAAACCCAGTATTCACAAAGGTAAATATAAACTGTGTTTATGTAAATCATTCTTTATTTAACTATAGGTTAGAGTTCAAGGTAAGATTATGGCATATTCTACTAAAACGTGTTTATATTTATAAAACCCAATATTCATAAAGATAGGTACACACTGTATTTACCTGAAACATTCCTCAATTAACTTAAAGGTATAGTTTATGGCATACTTTGCAAAAACGTCTTCATCTGTCACAAACCCTGTATTCACGAAGGAAGGTGCATACTATTTTTATATGAAACATTCTCCATTGAACTGAAGTTAAGTAACAGCGTATGGTAAAATTATGGCATAATCTGTTAAAACGTATTCATCTCTTTGAATCCAGTATTCACAAAGGTAGGTACATACTATGTTTATCTGAAGCGTTCTCAAATTAACTATAGGTTACACTTTAAAGAAATTTGTTTGGTTTAATAGATTCAGATCTTAATTGAACCGAACATACCTATTTCTATAAAATTCTGATATTATAAAAAAAATGACTTTAATTCTGATATTTATAAAAAAATAACATCAAATTAACTAATTGTCGGTAAGTAAATTGAAAATTATACAAGATAAATTTGTTATAAAATCACTTTAAAATATCTTATTATGTCCTAATTATCATATAATTTTCAGAATCAAAAGCTTCTATCTCCAGACTACTTAATTACACAAATAAGCTATTTTCTTTGACATTATAATTTAATTATAATAAGATATAAAGTGATTTTTTTGAAATTATAAAATGGAAAATCACAAAGTGCTTCAAATATTTAATAATTATTTGAAAATTATTCATGATTGTCATTGCAATACATTCTTGACCATATTCAATATAAAATCTCATAAATGATGTAATTATTAAACAATCTCCAAGAAACAATGAATTAACAGATTTTTAAAACTATTTTAAGGAATTTCATTTTGATCGTCAATTTCCTCATCCGAATAATTTAATAAATAATCTTAAGGTTGAATTAAAATACTTATACAGTAACTTACACACTAGTTATATGCTTACAAATACAGTACTAAAATAATATGGAAATCTACATACGAGTACATATAAAAACGTGGGTATTATATACAGGGGAACTAGCTTTTTATAAATATTTTTATTTACATTTTTTTAATTTCCTTTTAGTAAACTATTTCAACCCGTATAAACCTGACTTGGATAAACCGAAAATGGGGTTCAACGATGTTAGGGTACATCCAGGTTTTTTTTGTTTGTTTTTTCACAAAGTATGTAATTATATTTGGTAAAGACTGACCTTGTCAAATAAAAATTATTACAAATGTTTTTATATTTACTGAAAATTGTGTATAAAAAAACAAGCGTCGAATTTTGATTTACTTTATATTTTATAAAAAACATAAATTTTAATTTTGAACAACTATTCATAGTTTTATAATCGTCACCTTACACTATTTTTTTGTAGTATCCTTGGTATCATATATTATTTAAATAAATATTTTAATGAATAAAATATTTAAATAAATATTTTATTCATATAAAAATGTAAGTTTTATTATTAATTTTGCAATCGTGATTAAAAGCATGGATCCAAAGTAAATGTACATTAAATTGTTCACAGATTTTAGAGAAACATTATTTTTCATTGTATTTTTATATTTGTATTACACACTTACGCATGAACTTTGATAAAATAGTTTCTGTAATTTCTTTGTTTTTATTTGAATGTAAAACATTGAAAACAATAGCATTCAGTTCGAATATTTATGAAACAAATCTAATTCTATAAATAAATATTTTAAATGTATTCTCACTGGGTAATCACGACACCCATTAAAGAGACTGTTAGGATTGATTGTAATCAATGTAATATTTACTTTTCATACAAATATGCCTGATTCTCAGGTTCCCAACCTTTTTCCTCAAGTCTAGTGCCTCCTGCCAAAATTTTAAGGAAATTATGTACTTTGAATTTAATGAAGGAAGAGGGGAAGAGACAAAAATATATTTCCCATTCCCCAGTCCTCCCTTGTATCTAGAAGGCAGTGACCACTGGGGTTACTACCTCCGTTGGGAACCCATTGTCGAACTCTATCTGCGCTTACATTACAGAAGAAATAAAAACATTTTAATTCAACCATCAAACAGTATTTACCGATCGTAAAAATAATTGTTTTTCCAAATGTAGGAATACGATAAAGTTTATTTTTGGAATCGATCAATTCCGTTTGATGTTTAAATTGAAATGTTTTTACTCTGTCTACTTTTTATACTTCACGAAATAGGCCGACGATATATGTGTCTATTTAAGTGTAAAATTAAGAAGACATACCGCTCACTCCTTTCAAGAACGTCATAAATCAAAAATCGTCCATTTCCAGTTGTGCATGTTTTCGGAATGCCCAGAAAATGTACTATATCCCAGCAAAAGCAGCATATTTTCAACTTAATATTTACCCGCTACAAGTGCAGAAAGTGTTGTTTTTGCATTTTGAAGAAAAGGTTTTGTTTAATTATTTTTTTAAATATACTAAATATTTTACAAATGGATAAAAAACCTTCAGGTTTTACCTAAAAATATCTGTTGCACAGTAAAAAGTTCAGTAAGTGGCTTGATATTTAGTTTAATACATTGTATTATATTTTTAAACTTTAAAAGCTTTCTCCTGAAAATCAAGTTTTTTGATTTACGACGTTTTCGAAAGGAGTTAGCGATACATAAGTTTATAGACTCTCGATTACCTGAAATCGTATTAATCGGACAACGGATTAACATGACGTATTTTTTAAAAAAATCTGTGAACTTTTATTTCTTCAATATTTTTTCCAAGACTTTTCAGAGAATTAATTCATCAATGTCTTTTTCTTGTATAATACCTTTCTTTACCCCCAGGTGATCAATAGTTTCAATTTTGGAATAATAAATGATTTTGTAATTAAAACTTAAAATTATAGGGCCTTGTATATAATATAAAAATGGTTATATTGCAAATCTGTTGATTAGACTATCGAAAAGGCTCCTTTAATATACCCTTAACGCCAAAGCTGCATATCATTTTAAAAATAATAAAAAAAGTGTATTTTTATAATCATCTCAATCATTAAGTTCGTGAATCGCCCAATTTCAATTCATTTTACAAAATAAACTTATATTTGTGTTAGTGGGTGGTTTTTTCATCAACCCCAACCCTTATTAGGGTCGTATACTAATCACAAGTAACCGTAAACCCAACTCTGATGTATACAATGTTTCAAGTCTTGAGCTATACCAAAAGTAAGCAAATATAATGCTTAGAAGCGTCTCCTGCTCTCTACCAACATTTTGTTGAAGACGCTTTTCAGCGTTTCCTGCAAACATGTGTTAATTCGTGTAAAAATTCTAGATTTTCTAAAGATTTAATTGAAACGGTCATATTATGGCAGGAACTAGCACGTATAAATCTATGATTGATAAAATAAACATGTTTATTCTATTATCATTATGAAATAAACATCAACACATAGATTTAAAGGTGACAAAAATGGTTAAAACTTTGTCCTTGTTTTCAAAACGTGACAATTTACGTAAGTGACAATATTGTCAGTGCTTCTCTTTCAATGAGTGTTGTTCTAAATAAGCCAAAACTTCAATGACAAACTGCTAGGTTTGTAGTCTTCTCGTGACGTTGAATATCCTGTGATGTAATTATTAGACGTCAATCAACGGACGTCAGAGCCCGTCTGCTTGACAGCTACTGGTTGTGTATTGTTGGGTAGACCGATGTTCTGCGATTCGTGTATCATTCTCTCGTTCTCTTGCCGCACTGAAAAGAAAAAATGAGCGACGTAAATAAAACTTTGTTTGTACAAAATTCCAATTTCTGAATACATAATTATAATATGCAAATTTTATAAATAGGATGACTCAGCTGTCTTAGGGTATAAATTGTAGGGGAAACCCTCCTAGTTTTGGACACCCAAGGGTTTTTATTGTTGCAATTTAAAGATTCTTTTGAATTGGACAATCTTTATTGCAGTGGGAGTACAAATTGTGCTATGTCTGAGAATTTTGATTGTGAAAGTTTTCGGTACGGGAGGAAATTATGAGAAACTGGAGATAAAAATGATCTACTCTCGGTTAATGGATTCAAAAGCTAACGCCGACTCATCTTATGTTGAAAATCGTTGACAATGATATTTCATTTTCTTTATTTATCAAGTATAACTAACTAACCATAACGCTGTTTCCCCGCAGGAGCAGGCAGAGAGAATAGAACGCCACACCACAATATCTTAGCAAACATTCTTCGCCTCTACAAATACTCGTTCACAAATATGGATTATCTCCGATTATATGAGTTATTTTCATATTACTTTATTACACTCTAATATAAGAGTTTCTAAAATCAGCGTAACAAAAGATCCAAGTGCCAACTTAATTTAAGACTCATAAATAATTTTGCCAAACAAATCATTTTCGTCATACACAAATCATTAAAATTTTGCAAACATCTCGTTGCTATTTCAGTTTATAGTCAAGTTTAATAGTCCGTTTGTATACACAATATATTTCTAACAATACCTCGAAATAGACCGAAGCACTTTGGTGCGATATAGTGGCAGCTTATTTATATTATATTATGTCCGCCTCCATAGTGTAATGGTCATCACGCTCGGCTACCGTTCTGGAGGTCCCGGGTTCGATTCCCAGGGGGGGTCAAATGAATATAAGTGATTTTTTCTCTCTAATATTTATTCAATATTACCCAGGACTGGTACGTGAAACGGAGAGCTGATTACCTTTCCTTCGTGTGTTAACGATCAAGATAATACTATGTTCGTATAATGCAGTGCCCTATGCACCATTGACAAATGGATAAGGGTTTGAATGAATATTTATATTATATTGTAGATTGGACGGATGAGCGGCAAAACGCAAATGATGCATTTTGAATTGTTTTAAAGTTGTGTTAGACATTTCGTTCACTCCTTTCGACAACGTCATATATCAAAAATCGTCAATTTTAAGTTGTGCATGTTTTTAGAATGCTCAGAAAATGTACTAAATCTCAGCAAAGGTGGCATATTTTAAACTTTATATTTACCCGCTACAGGGCAGAAAATGTAGTTTTTGCATTTAGAAGAAAAGGCATTGTTTAATTATCTTTTTTAATTTTACTAAATATTTTTCAAATGTAGAAAAAGCATTCAGGTTTTACCTTAAAAGATCTGTTGCACAGTGAAAAGTTCAACAAGTGGCTTGACATTTATTTTTGAAACATTTTATTATATTTTTAAACTTTAAGAACGATCTCCTGAAAAATCAAGTTTTTTGATATATGACGTTGTTGAAAGGAGTGAGCGATTTATAGTAAAATTATTTCAACATTCCGCGGCGCGTTTATTTATGAAATTTGATTTTAATATTGAAAACATAAATAAAGGGAAACACGTTATTAAAATATGAACTCTAAAATAGCGTTCAACAATTCTAAATTAGACGGCAAGCTCGCGTTTTCCGCTTTCGGAATTTTTAATTTTCAGATCCGGAAATTTCAATAAAATGTTAGATTTTACTAGAGAATTTCGCAAATGATTTTTAAAAAGCATAACAGTGGTTTTTAACTAAAAACATGTTGCAAATACTATATAGCATACATATATTAGAAGCAGCAGACAAATTATCCACCATATTCTAAATATGAGTGATTGGTTGGGAAATAAATTCAACATTCCTATTTAGGAAATTCATGGTATTATAAAACATATTGAAACTATTATTTAAATTGCTTAAACTCATACATAATGCTGTAATTAACAAATCTCTCTCCAAGCACAATAGATAAGACTCTTTTAACATCTTTTGAACCATCGCATAAATTAATGAATTTGGTTCCTGGATTTACCATTTTTTTCCCGATACATTCTTACCAACCGAAATAGTTAATGTACCTTTTTTCAAGTAAATATTTACATGGTCTCATATTCTTTTACTCGTACAATTTAATAATATACAACGCATACACACTCATACGAATACTGTTATGCAACCCCGAGTACCCTGTCTATTGAAGCTATTCTCTTTTTTCATTCCTTTATTTTTTACACATTTCCTATTCTTATAGCAGTAACTGTTCAATCCGACAAACTTTGGCACTAAAGTGATTTTTACTTATGAAAATTAAAATATAATCTCGTGTGCGGCCCATCATGACATATGGGATCGAATGCAAAACGAATACCTCAGTTACAAAAAGCCCTCTAAGAGTGACAGAAATTAATTCTCTAAGAAACATACATATCTGGCAAGAGTCTACGAGATAGTATAAATAAATATATTTAAAAAAAACACCAGGATAAGAGAAATATGCGAGATTCAAGACGTCGTTAAGTGGGGAAGATAACGAAGAAAACAATGAGGGCAGTGAGGAGAATGGAACCATCCAGATTCCCCCATATTACACTGCACGGCTAACCTCAAGGTAAACGACTCCCTAGAAGACCACCAAAGAGATGGATTGACTATGGGAATCAACATTGCAAAAGGCTAATAATCCCTCATGAAAATAGGCCACACACCTATGCACACCAAGTAGAAAAAGAAGAAGAAGAAGGCTTCTAACTTTTGTATCAAAACCCCAAAAAAATCCATCACAAGTACCAGGAAAACAGGACTTACAGAAGTAGTTATGTTAGTGAATAAATTATAGTGTAATAATTTTTTTGATAATAATAAATTTGGTTTTATTTAAAACTATCATCAAGTAAAAAAGTTTTTCATTAAATACTTTTCCCTTTACTTAACGCCAAATCTCATATACTTTTACCATCAAGGTGTCATTTTACCTTATCTCATATGTTATTTGTGGAGGAATCCGAATTTCATCACGATTTCTAGTGCTCGGAAGAAGAGTGAAAGATTTCGCGTCAAATATCCGTTTACAAAAGACTTCAAAACCATTCAGTACCAAAGAGAACCTTGTTATTTGAAATTGGGTAGTGGAAACAGGAGAAGACGTATTGGAAAATACAGGGATATTATACAGAAAAATACCATTTGTCTCTCTAACTCCTATTAAAACAGACGAGGAATTCACAAGATTTATATCTGTCAATATTATTTTGAAAGAATTCAAATAAAATCTGGTAGCAAAGGCATTTGACGTTTATACGACATCGGTGCACGTATTAAATAATATATTTTTCCCGATTCCTTATACAAAACATAATGAAATGTGAACTTTAAGTTCAATGGGAATAAAAGCATTTTGGTGTTTGGATATTAAACTAAAGAAAATAATAAAAATTCTTATACGAACAACTCTTCTTATAATACCGAAATACGTAAACAGTAATATTGAATGTTTTATATTTGTATATATGAAAAGGCTCGAAGGCGAAACACCCTATTAACGTGAAATTTAGCATACCCATCTAATCGATCTCAGATTTATTAGCAGATTTTTTTTATCTCAGCCATGAAGTATTTTTAGCCTTTTTTTGTATATTCATATGTTCTTTTTAAATGAATAAGAATAATTTAATATTTAGTTCTATATATATATATATATATATATATATATATATATATATATATATATATATATATATATATATATATATATATATATATATATATATATATATATATATATTTCTAATATCTCTGTCTACCCTGCGTGGAAGTAATATTTTCTGACTCATTGACTGACTCATCAACCCACAGCTTAAACCGCTTATCAGAGAAACGTGAAATTTAGAGAGTATATTACTATTATGACGTAACCATCCACTAA
This sequence comes from Brachycentrus maculatus, assembly GCF_059751285.1. NCBI lineage: Eukaryota > Metazoa > Arthropoda > Insecta > Trichoptera > Brachycentridae > Brachycentrus > Brachycentrus maculatus. The sequence continues at coordinate 237,865 of NW_028281087.1, forward strand.
GGTAGAGGCAAAAAGCAGGAACGATTTTTCTATAACGATGTCTATATCTCGAAAACTGTGTGTGTTTTATAAACGTGAGTATTTAGTAATTACACATAAAAGGGAAGAGAGGAAGAGGAAGGAACTACGTAGAGCAGTTGCAAGAGAAGGCAGGCATCGTGTGGCAGAGAAGAATTTATAGAGAGCTACACAGACAAGAGCCTAGCTTTAAAATTTAAAATTTCACACAAAATATCAATGGCATACTATTCCGTGAAATGGAGTTTAATGCAGAAAACTCTTTTCTAGGCATTCCTACACAATACTCTTTTATTTTAATATCAAAAATGTAACTTTGTTTCAAATTATATACTATAAATATTTTATTATAAATGAATTATAATGTCTGCCGGTTAGCTTTGAAACCAGTAGACATTATAATTAAGTTATAATAAAATATTTTTAGTGATTTTAAAACAGAGTTACATTTTATTTATAAAATGGAAGATCACAAAGTAGTGCTTCAAATATAAATTATACTCTGAAATTTTATTGAAAATATTACATACCAATTTTAAAAAATGTACATTAGGTATTATTATTGTATGCAGGTACATTCTTTAAAATTTTAAAGAATGTATTTCTGGTTATTATTATAAATATTAGAATATCATATTAATATCGATGAATGTACTTTTATTTACATATGAATTATGGATGTGTGTACTCCTAGCTTTGTAATAGTAAAGAATGTACTTCTTGCCATTATGATTGTTTGAGTATTATTTAACGAAATTATTAATGAAAATTATTTTGCGTTTTATCATTGATACAAATGCCTAAAAGTACATTCTTTACAATTTTCAAAAATGTTATTTTGGTTATTATTACAAATGTGTGTACCCAAAAGTATATCATCTACAAATTTTAAAAATTTCCTTCTGGCTATTATTATGAATGTTTGAATATTTTATAATTATATATGAATATCCCTTTGGGTATAATTAGAGATGCTTGTACCCAAAATTACTCTTTGATCTGATTAACTTTTACAAAATATTAAACTATATTTTACACTGTCCTTTGTTATTACAAATAAATATTTATGCCCTAACCAGAAACTCGAAAAACCGTCAAATATTTTATTGTAATAATAGCCGGACAGCGCAGCGTCTGGATTCAATACTCCAATACACTGAATGCAAAAACCTCGGCAAGGATTTCGCGGACCATATCGATATCTAGAATATGGCACTTCCTAACGTTAAAGCAAGAACAATGACATTATTTCAGGCTAATACATAATTCCTTGTTTTATATGTTCATCCTTGTTTATTGTACTTAAAAAGAGATATGATGTTATTTAATCATGTTATTACATATAATATATTTATTTACAACATTTTTGAGTGTGTCCAAATACTTGTTCACAAATCTGGATTATCTCCAATTATAGGAGTTATTTTTCATATTATTTTTTGACATCTCATCAAAGATGAAGAAGAATATGGAAGGCTGTGACGGTCTTCAGCCCCGTAAATGCCCAGACTTCCATATTCTTCTTCATCTTTGATGAGATGTCAAAAAATAATACGATAGTATGTGAGAAACTCTTATGTTAGTATGTGAGGTCCGAATTCTGGATTATAATAACACACATGAGAAACGCCAGAAAATATCATTTTCATTTTTATTATTTGAGCTTATAATTAGACCAGATAATTTATTTACATCATGCCCAGACTTCCATATTTTTCTTCATCTTTGTTGAGATGTTAAATAATAATTTAAAAATAACTCATATTATTGGAGATAATCCAGATTTTGTAAACGAGTGTTTGGACACACTCGAAATGATGTCAGTTGTTTATGACTTAATGCGTTCTGCTAGTATCCCCTAAAATATAAACTTATATAGAAATGTGTGTTTTCACCTGTAGTCACAGTTTTGCGTAGCATGTTATTTTGCGAATACTTAGGATTCTTTTTGTCCTTGTTGGAAATAACTTGGGGACCATTTTTGGGCAAATTGTTGTCATAGTGGGAACGCCCACAAAGGGTTTTGCATCAGCGAGGGAAGAATGTACGTGAAAGGGGGACCAAGCCAGGTATTTCGGAAGGAATCTTTCATAGAATTTTGGTAAGTATTCCCATATTGAAACATACAATAATCGACAAACCTAACCTAAAAATTCAGCTTAAAACTCTTACTAAACTGTTAATTTTCTATGTTAAAATATGTTTACCCTTTATGGTAGATAAGAACTTTGTCGTTCCACCATAATTCTCGAAAAATAGCGTTCACAAAAAGCAGATTAAACATTTTGGGCGTGTCTAAAATACTTGTTCACAATTATAGGTTTTCTCCACATAGGAGTTATTTTTACATGTTTTGAATATTGATTAAACCCTGAAGAGGGCAACAGGTTGTTGCCGAAACTAGTTGGTTAATAAAAATGTGGGTGGATCAAAAAATAAAGTCTTTTCATTTCTCAAAAAAATATATAATTTTTAGATTTTGATATCTCAACATAGATGACGAAGAATATAAAAGTCTGGGTATTTACAGGACTTGTGACCTGTCATAGGCTGGTAAAGTGATCACTTTACACACGTGCAACATTCACCAATTCCGCACATGATTGACAACCAGTGTTACGATATTGATTAATTTATCTAGGAAATCCTAAAATTTTGGTAGTGTGGTTAATCATGGGTAGAATTTGTGAATGTTGCATGTGTGTAAAGTGATCACTTACTGGCGTATGACAGGTCATAAGCCCACACTTTCATATTATTCTTCATCTATGTTGATGTCAAAACCTAAAATCTGATGGCGTCAAAAGTTTACGTAATCAGAGTGCACGTATGACTAGATGAATGGATGTGAAGTAATCCAGGAGTGTTTGTCAGTTCAGAAGAGAGTAGAGTTCCATCCTCTCTGCCTACCCTTGTGGAAAAACGGTGTGATGGTAGTTGTAGTAATACAAAGTGTATTTGAGTACAATATACATGTGTATGTAGTATGTATATTATTGAAGATGTCACCCCTTTTCGTCCCTTTGTCATTCAATAGGTCCTTACAACGTACATATTAAAGGCAAGAACTTATTTCGCTCACTCCTTTCAACAACGTCATAAATCAAAAATCGAGAATTTTCAGTTGTGCATGTTTTCGGAATGCCCAGAAAATGTACTATGTCCCAGCAAAAGCGGTGTATTTTTAACTTAATATTTACCCGCTACAGAGCTGAAAGTGTTGTTTTTGCATTTTTAAGAAAAGGTATTATTTAAGTATTTTTTAAAATATACTAAAAAAATTCAAATGGAGAAAAAACCTTCAGGGTTTACCTAAACAGATCTGTTGCACAGTAAAAAGTTCAATAAGTGGCTTGATATTTATTTTTAACCGATTGTATTTTATTTTTAAACTTTAAAACGTTCTCCTGAAAAATCTAGTTTTTTATTATGACGTTCTTGAAAGGAGTGAGCGATTTGTAAAAAATGAAAATATTATCTGCAAAGAGAAAATAGTTGATCTTTATCACAAATAGTAGAAAAAATATTAATGTGACAGTTGTCAGGCATTGATAACGTTTTGAGATGTAATAAAACATAACCCATTTTTATCCTAGATCTTTTGTAAAACGTGAAAACGCCATCAATTTTGTTTGTTTGAACGAGTTTCCAAAAATAAGTAGTCAAATAAGAGAAAGATTTCTTTTTAGGTTTACAAATTTGACCATTTGAATTACCACTGTTTCTCAAAGAGTTCTTCTTCTTTTATGTTTTTTATCTCAAAGAACAAAAAGGTGTTTTAATATAGCCAAGCATATTTTGTTAGAGTAAATTTTACTTTGAATTTAAAATTAGTATAATTTCGTTGAAAAGGACAGTCTCCTTTGGGATTATAAGTAGGTGGTTTTAATGAAATTATTATTATACACGTGTATTCGTTAGGGCAAGGCCAACATTTTGTTTTCTCATTTTAAAGTAAAGTTTAATTTATTTCAAAGGTAGAAATTATTTAAATATATATACTACGAACTATTATATTTTCTTCTCAATACTATTAATATTTAAAGCATTTACTTTGTGGTTAGTCATTTTTACTTTTATATTTTTTTACAAAAATGTTAATAATATTGTTATTTAATCATTCGCCGGTTAACTAACATTTGGTAACTTATGTCCCTAGTGCATGTTAGACCTCGGTTCATAATGCATGTTTGTGCTGCAACCTCTAGTGCATGTTGGTCTTTGGGTCGCACGCGTTAAACATTTTGTGTAGTTTTGAGTGTGTAAATAGTGCTATGATAGTGGAGGGTAGTAATGTTTGCATGCTGTGGTAGAGATTGTCCTGACGAAGAGACGTTTCGAAACCGGTGGACATAAAAATCTCGGTGAGTAGTTAAATGCTAATATTACTGACAACATTTTTATACCAACATTTTTGTAAAAAAAATAAAAAAGTATTATATTTTCACACATGAGGAATATCGAATTAAATATGTTCTACATTTACTATGTACCAATTAAACTAACTAAATAACCATCACGCTGCTTTCCTGCAGGGTAGGCAGAGAGAACAGAACGCCACGCAACTCTGTCATTATAAACATTTTTCGCGTCTTCCACGTTCATGCATCTCCTCATACATACCCGCCAATAATATCGACTTCTGACCCAACCGCTTTCAAGTATTTGAATTACCTACCTTATATGCCAAGTTTTCCTCGGTCTTCTTCTGCTCCTTTTACTTACTACATTCATCACAAAACTTTGTTCTACCGTTTTAACTCACTCACTCGTTCTTCATATCTAAACCATTTCAACACACCTTTCTTAATTTTAACGATAATTATTATCTCACCTTTGCATTTTTTCCATATTTCCATTTGAACATCTATCATACATCATTTTGCCCACATTCAACCGAGGAATCGCATTCCCACTTCTTGCACTTCTTTTATCCTTCCTGGATCCCTTTCGAATGTTTGTTGTAATTTCGATAGATTTGGAATTTCGGCTAACGGTTGTAAATTTGGAAAGTATGTATATACCTTTTTTCCTATTGTTTTTTTCATTAGCTCTTAATATATTTTTAAAAAGGACATATTTACCAATTCCATAAACTCGTATCACTGATAACGTATTTATTTTGCTGAAAAATACTGTTTCATATTTTTTTTAAATTACGTATATTTCTAAAATCAGTTTAGAAAGATACGTTATTTTGAATGGTAAATGAATGAGACAAACAAACGTTTTAAAACCTAGATTACAGCATCTTGGACAAATAGATACCCATTTGCGTGAGGGTTACATAACATAATATTCAAAACATCTATGTTCAAACCTACATTAAATAAGATGACCAGGGTTGGCACAAAGGCAGGGCGTGTGTGGCGATCGGATCACCTGGCTACCAGCCGGGCGCCATCTTAATGGGGCGCCAACATCAAGCTTTTTTGTTATGGACGAGAGCTTTTCATACGCGCCCGATTCAGAGTAAAGCCTTTGTCTCTTTTTTATCGCCCAAAGTTTTTCGACTTAATTTATACACGATGGAACATTCGATCAAATAAAAGTTTTACAAAAATTCATCATAAAAAAATAGCTGATATATTCGAATGTTCATTGGATTATTCATATCTTAACATAGATAAAGAAGAATATAGAAGTTATAATAGGGCTTACAACCTGTTATAGGCTAGTTCAAGTGATCACTTTATACATGTGTAACATTCACCATTATACTCCTGATTGACACACTACTCAAGTTAGGGAGTCATATTCATGTTTAATATGACACCACCTTCCACATGCTAGTTCTCAACACCGTCTATTATTCAATTATTTTTTTTTAATAAGTATTTAAAATAAATATATTTTAAATTATTTTCGTATTATTTTTACAAACTGAAAAATCTTCGAAATAAAAGAAGGTGTCAATTATAGCATAATATATATTCTTCTAGACCCTTATCCGCACCCAATGGTGCATAGGGCACTGATCGTATTAACGCAGTGTTGTCTTGATCGTTAGTTACATGAAGGCAAGGTGATCACTCGTGCGCTTCAGGGATCATAGGCAATATTAATTAAATATGAAAAAGTAAAATCACTAACATTTATTTTCACTTTTCGCCCCGCCCTGGGAATCGAACTCGGTACCTCCAGTAACTAATAGTATATATGTATGCCTATTTCTGGTGCTGAGGGTGTAATTTTCTGTTCGGTTATATAAACCATTACTGTAAGGTCGCTTCTAGAAAAAACAGCCCCTTTTATTCCTCATTTAAAAAAAACGAATAATAAAATACCACTTGTGTTATTTTTACTTAGAATTAATGATTCTTAAAGAACGAAACAGTGCTATCAATAATGTTGACATGTTTATCCATAAATTTCAATCCTCGTGTTTGTTCCACTGCCATTTCGCCATGCTTAGTAAAAACAGAGCAGTTACCAGCTGATAGATGTGCTAGAATAATTTACCTCCAAGTACTTGAATATTCTTAAAATAGGACAAAATAAACATTAAACTGAATTATGTCTTATATAGAAAACAAAATCCGCCCCCGCTCTTGGGTTTTATGCGTTTTCGTATTCTGAAAGTGTGGCGATCTTACAAAAAGACCCAGGTTCGATTGGATAAGAATGTTTAATTATTTATTCATTTATTTAGACTTCATATACAGAAAATTAATTAGTACATTGGTAGGCTTATTGCTAAAAAGTAATATTTTCCAACTAACAAAAAACAGACTAGTGATATTGGTCAAAACGTTTGATACCATGTATGGCTGTTTACAATCAGAGGGCAGGTAGAACTTAAATATTAAAAACTTGAATATGAAATACAAATTCATAATTTTAAGGAAGGTAAAGGAAAAGGTAATGCCTCCGCACGCCTCCGTAGTGTAATGGTTAGCATGCTCGCCTACCGTTCTGGAGGTCCCGGGTTCGATTCCCAGGGGGGATATTCACTCTAATATTTATTAAATATTACACTGGACTGGTACCTGAAGTGGAAGGCTGATCACCTTTCCTTCATGTGTAATCGATCGAAATAACACTGCGTTTATATGAAGCAGTGCCCTATGCACCATTGGGGTGCGGTAAGGGATTTATTATTATTATTATTAAAGGAAAAGGGAAGTTTAGGAAAGGAGTTATACGCAAAAACTAAGGGAGGAGGTTTGATGTACAGTTAGGATTCTTTTGATAGATAGAGTCTCAGACGTTTCTTAAAAGTTATTTGAGAAGGTATTTTTACAAGGAGTAGTAATTCATTCCATAGTCTGGCCGCTTGAACAGAGAATGAATTACTGAAAAATGAAGTGTTATGTCGAGGAATGGAAAGTGTTCCTTTTTGGGAAGAACGAAGTGATGGACCATGATCTGAGAGGTATAATCAGAAAAGAATGTCATTTTATTTACAACATTATGGGTGTGTCCAAATCGTTGTTTACAAATCTAGGTATCTCCACTTAGGGCCCAACATACGATAATTGTGTCAGATTGTGGTCCCGTGATTAATGTCGCGGACTCTTGAGTCAGGGTTTCTAGGTTCGAACCCACTCTACCACAATTTTATACCTATTTCTAATAAAGAGCCGCTTATACCCAAATAAACGGTACGAAATTGAAGTATTTTTGTTAATAATAAAAAACATAAATGCGAGTATTTCTCTTATCATTTAAAAAAAAATATTTACAGTGAAGTTTTTTTTTTAAAACAGCGTTTTTGTGTTGTAAAAATAAGTTTTTCGAAATAAATAAATGGTTTTGAAAAGAAAAAAGATATCCATATGAAAAAAATCTTGATAAAAAATAACTCCTGAGTGCACCAAAATCCTGTATTTGTGAACAAAAATTTAGACACACTCCAAATATTCTGAATTGATTTTACAATAAAGAATTTCACTTAATTTTATCATAAATATTTTTAATGTAAAATTTTGTTTTTATTATGGATAATTTTTATTTTTATTCGATTCCGTAAATTTTAACGACGATTTTTTTTAATTCGTAGAATTGAACCCGGTTATAACGCGTCGCATTTGAAAATACCGCGGGTTTTTTTGCCATTTTTGTTTTAAGGCGACCAGCGTGAAAAAACATATACAAGCACTGCAAGGTAAAATGAAATATACTTAATTAAAAAATATATTCATGGAATGATTATAATTTATAAATTATGTGAAGAGAATTGATTTTTGTGTGTTTTTTATAAAAATAAAATATAAAAAATAACAGTTTGTTCTCCTTAGAAAAAAAACATAGTTTTGGACAGTTCGTTTATAATGTGATCATATAACGCAGGCGAGATACGCCCCCTTCAAACTCACGTCATAACCGACTTTAACTGACTAAATAAAATTTTTTTTTTTTTAGTTTCAACGTAATATCCTGTCTTGGTTCGTACCGATTTCTTAGCGAAAATTACCGTAAACATCCATACAACATTTAGCCGGAAACAGCTTCGTTTAAATCTTGGATTTCTCTTGATCTCGTGAAATGAGTATAAAGGAGGAGATAAGTCGGAATCAAACGCAAATATTATAAGTCGGTAAGTATGTTGGTTCGTTTCCCTCACAAATAAACAAAAGGCAAATAAATACGAGTCATCATTCATTAGCAGCTGGGTTTCTCAGAAAGATGAAAAAGGTACACAAACGACAAATGTATAAATATTTGGCTCAATCGCTTTCAGTTGAATCAAAAGCAGCTCGGAAAAAAGCTTTAAAAAAATCAATGAATTTTAAAAAGAGACATTTTAATACTTACATTTTTGTCTCGTTCCTATGTAGTTTGTTCCTATTGTCTGTCTAAAGTACAGAAAAGAAAAACTTTATAACACCGAATTTAAATCAAATTTAAAAATTAAAATACCAACTAATGTATTAAATTTTATTGGATTTTAATCATTATTATATGTACACTTTCTTCGAAGATTTCATATTATAGATTGTTTTAATGATTTTAATCAGCATATTATTATGATAAAATTTAGTAAAAAGTAGATATTATTGAGTTATTAGTTTTAACGTTTCAAATTTATGCAAACACGTATTTTACGATCCTCGTATTATTGGGGAACTTACTCAAGGGATGATGCGGAGGTACAGCGAAGGTGTAATATTTGGAAGTAACATTGTGGACCTTCATGACGGAACTATGGGTCAACGTCACCACCACTACCAGGACACTAGCAATCAGCAGGAGGACAAACGCCACCATGATGATCAGAACTATCCGACGTCTCTTCTTCTCCTTCCGTTCTCTCTGAGACGGCTGCCGCGAGACGTTGGACCGCGGTCGCGACGAGCACTGGCTCGGGCAGATGCTCTGCCTGCTGTACTGTATGACCATGAAGTCTAGTGGAGGAGCGAGGTTCGGGTCCACGGGTCGCAGCGAACATGATCTCCTGGTCCTTACTCGCCTGCTCGACTGCGGTCTAGATCGCCTATCGGACCGGTATCTGTCCATAGACCTGCTCCTAGAAATTTTCCGAGACACGCTAGGAGAATATTTCTTCCTTTTTTCCGTGAGATCTTCCGTAGACACGGATGCAGCGACCTCGCAATCGAATCGCCCGCGATTCTTCGTTGAAGACTCGCTGGATACTTCGTCCATGTATGAAGCATCTATGGACAAGTAAGAAGGAAACAATTCCTGCGTATAATCCGTAGAATGTTCAGCTTTTTCAATTGACGAATTCATTTTCGATTTATTATTTCAACTGCACAAAAACTAATATTTACAAACACTAATCTTCGTATACCAATAATTTTACTTTACGAAGTCGGCGCGAACGAATTCCGAACATTGAAATTGCGAATCGCTTTACGGCCTTTCAATCAAACGCTTCTAAAAGGCGAAGCTCGTAAATCAATCGGGTCATAATAAATTCGACCAAAAGTGTCGAATAAACTCGGCTTTATTATTTTTTCGCGCGAGGCGAAACGGCGAATAGAGTTTTATTTTTAACCCGCTGCAACGATGGGCATCGGTGGATATACACAGATTTGAGCACACGTGTCCGAGTATTGTGCCGAATGGTGTGTAACCGTGGAAGGAGCCGACTGTACTGGAGGCTGGAACTATTTTAGACGCAGATTGCTTACGTCTTCAGAGACGCGCGCGTCAGCGTTCGCCATGGGGAATCTCCTTTCACCGTGGTATGAATAACCCCCACAGTACCCACTCGCGTACTACACGACCGGGAAAATTAAACAAATATTTACGGTAATTAAAGAAAATGATTAACCACTTTTTTGCTTAAATATATCCCATCGAATAAAAAATTAATTAATGTGCATTTATATGTTATTTATTGTTTCTAGACACTTTATTTACGGCAATTAAATACAATGATTAACCACTTTTTTGCTTAAATATATCCGATCGTATAAACAATCAATCAATGTATATTAATATGTTATTTATTGTTTCTCGATTCACTTTGTAGTGAGAAATGATTAAATCATAAATAAAACACTTTTACCACTTGACTATTATATTTTAACGACTAGTTTTGAAACTACAGATGCTTCCATTCATGGATTTGAATATAAACAAAAGCATGACTAAGGATTTTATTTATAATTTATGCATTTAAATTTTACAAATAAAACACTTGTTTTTTACCACTTGAGAATTATTTTTTTATTTTTAACGATTAGTTTCGGAAGCATCTGTAACTTTAGAAACTAGTTGTAACAATTTAATACTCAAGTGGTAAAAACAAGTATTTTATATTGTGCACATTAAAAGCGTTGTTAACTTTGTGGATGATACTATAAAACTCTGCTTATCATTCATCGTTCACTTTGTGTAATACCACTTTAAAATACCACTTTTAAAGTGGTATTGCATAAAGTGAAGGATGAATGATAAAGAGAGCGTTAACAAGTGTTTTATTATTAATTTAATCGTGTCTCACCACAAATAAATGCCGAAACAATAAATGACTTTATATTAATATATTATTAAGTCTAATGATTTGTTTAAAACCACACTTTTTATTTTCTGAAATCTCACTTCATTTTAATACTTTAAGAATTAAAATCACGTTCGGAATCGGAAATAAAATAAACGACATAATATTAATACATTATTTAGTATTTCTTATTTGTTTAAAAAACACAATTCGATATTTCTTGAAATCTCACTTAATTTTAATACTTTTAGAATTAAAATCACGTTCGGAATCGGAAATGAAGCGCGCACACTGCGATGGGCGGTTGTGCGGTCGGCGTCTGTGAGAATAATATTATGTCTCCACGGTATTACGTCCACGGAGGGTGGATGTCTCCAGATAGGCAGGATGTCTCCGCCCACCCAACTTCCGGTCCCGACATACACCGACACACTGACAGCCTCCGACAAAGGCTCCGCGGGCTGCAGCCGACTTTAGCACGCCGACACCTGTTACGGGGCTGGCCGTTCGATTTTATTGTCATTTCTACACTGTGAGAAATCTACCTTTGAAAAAGCTTTATTGTTTTTCGTATTACGTATTTTAATGTGAAAAAATGTCTGCCCCTATAGTGAGGGTTTGAAGAACATTGTTTTTTGGATACCGTATTTTAACGAGGCAAAAAAATAACGTAAAATAAAAATATATATTTTGAAAACAATTTCGTCGACTTTTCACGTCACCCAGTAAGAAGATGTTTCTGCCAGTGTCAAGTATTATTTTTATTTACAATTCGTCAATGTTTTAATACAAGAAAACGCCTCGTTTTTTATATAAACCCTTTTGCCATTTGTCGAAATAGAAGAAAACTATTATTTATACCTTATTCCTTTTTTGGTAAGTATTGTGATTTTTTTGTCATTTCTACATTATGAGAAATCTACCTTAAAAATCATTATTGTTTTTTGTATTACGTATTTTAACGTGGTAAAAAAATGTACGCCTCTGTAGTGAGGGTTTGAAGAACATTGTTATTTCTATTACGTATTTTAACGAAGCAAAAAAATGATATTTTTTTAAAACAGTATCGCCAATTTTTCACGTCACCTAGTAAGAGGATGTTTCTGCCAGTGTCAAATATTACTTTTATTTACAATTTTTCATACAAAAAAAATGACTAGGTACTTATTTTAAATTTATTTTACCCAGAATACTAATATATGTGTTGTATTTCGAAATTTTTCGTACAAACTCTTTTGCAAAAAAACTTTATAGTTTATTCCACATTCTTTTTGTTTTCGTTAGTCAAAAGTGTAGCGTTATTTTTTTACATTCAAAATTTTGAGTGTATTCAAATACTAGTTCACAAATCTGTGAAACAAAAAAAGAGATCTATCTTATTTGAATGACTCTCAAAATTTGAGTGGAGTTGAGGGAAATTTGAGTAGAGGGGTTGATTATAGGCTGGTTAAGCGATCACTTTACACATGTGTAACATTCACCATGATTTACAACCAAACTACTCAAAATTTGGAACACCTGCATATATCATTAATCTCAAGACACTGTACGTGTGAGTTCGCTGAAGCTATCTGTAGTTGGATTGTGAAAGCTTTTATTTATTTAGATGTATGGATGACATGTTTATTAATACAGATAAGTTGAAACAGACGCATTTTCGAAAGCAACGTTGATTTAAAATTTGAAAGCAAATTGTATATAAATTTAGGAGATTAAGATTTCGAACAAACGAACATTTACATTATTAATTATATAGATTGTCTAAACTATTCGTGTCACAACATTTTTGTTTAATATTTAAAAATGTTTCAATAATCGAAATAATCCAAGTTTATGATACATAATATTCACGTTTAATGACATATCGCTCACTCCTTTCACGTCATAAATCAAAAATCGTCAATTTTCAGTTATGCATGTTTTTGGAAAGCCCTGAAAATGTACTATATCCCAACAAAAGCGGCATATTTTTAACTTAATATTTACCCGCTACAGGGTAGAAAGTGTTGTTTTTGCATTTTGCATAAAAGGTACTGTTTATTATTTTTTTTAAATATACTATATATTTTTCAAATGCAGAAAAAACCTTCAGGTTTTACCTAAAAAGATCTGTTGCACAGTAAAAAGTTCAATAAGTGGCTTGGAACTTATTTTTAATACATTGTATTATATTTTTAAGCTTTAAAAACGTTCTGCTGAAAAATCAAGCTTTTTGATTTATGACGTTCTGAAAGGAGTGAGCGATATGTTCCCCTTTATTTAATTATATTACATCTAATTTTGATACTGTGGGTGTACAAATCGCTCGAAGGTGATAGGTGAGTCTGAAATTTAACCGAAACATCGCAGATATACTTGATTATAAATTAAATTAAATTAATTGTTTTGGCCAATTAGCAAAAAGTTCTGGTTGGAAATTAAATCGGTTTTAATTCAACCGTCTCGCTAAAACTAAGCGATAAAAATCTTTAAATAAAATACATTTTTATATATACGTATGCTACAAATGTGTTTGTAATCTAAATGGTTTGAAAAAGATTATTTGTAGCGGTTTAAATGTATTTTGAACATGTATATACATAAAGACCACCATACGTGGGCATAAATTTAAACGAAATAAATTGGCAAAATATATTTAAATATAACAATAAAAAACAAAGGAAAAAAACAAAGTAATTCATTCTCTTTATCTTAGCTTAAAAACAAAAGCTTGGTTAAAGAAGAGAAATGTACAAAGATAAATGAACAAAGCAAGTTTCAAAGGAAGAAAATTGAGATTTATAATATGTATACGTAAAGAACAGAGTTTTTCAGAAAAGAACGCTCTTATTTGATTATTTTAGATCCTTGCCACAAAAAATCACTTATGTAAACAGAGGAAAGCATTAAATGAATTCGGAATCATTTTATCCGAAAATATAATATGAAGGTTAGCTTTAATACAGTGATCCAACCATAAGTGTAACATATCGCTGACTCCTTTCAACAGCGTCATATATCAAAAATCGCCAATTTTCAGTTGTGCATGCTTTCGGAATACCCAGAAAATGTACTATATCCCACTTTTATATTATTTTATATACTATATCACATTTTTAACTTAACATTTACCCGCTACAGAGCAGAAAGTTACAGATTGTTGTTTTTTGCATTTTGAAGAAAATGTATTGTTTAATTATTTTTTTAATTATACTAAATATTTTTCAAGTGTAGAAAAAACATTCAGGTTTTGCCTAAAAAGATCTGTTGCACAGTAAAAAGTTCAATAAGTAGCTTGATATTTATTTTTAAAACATTTTATTATATTTGTAAACTTTAAAAACGATCTTCTGAAAAATCAAGTTTTTTGATAAATGACGTCGTTAAAAGAAGTGAGCGATATGTGTGTTGGTGAAATGTAACTGTTCGACGGCAATACGATTCACGGCATGGCTTGATGTGGCTCTAACATGTGATCACTTGCTTCTTATGACTTTGTCATGTTAGGAAACTCACATATCACTTATCTTTTTGATACTTTTTTTGTATAAGTATTAATCGGTAGTCACTTTATAGTAATATCTATACATATTTCATTTATGTTTTACTTGGTAAATATGACATTTTCTTAAAATCGATTGTGACACGTGTTTCGATGCATCCCGCATCATTTTTTTCTATTTGTATACTTAAATATTTACATAAGTATATTTTAATGTTTAACATTCTTTACTTTTCATAATATGTTGATTTTTTTTCATAAATGTGCGGATTTTTCAAAAGCCCAACATTTGTTAAGTCGCATTCATTCCACCGGAGACCACCGAAGAGGTCACATGTCTTTTCACGCCCAATTTGCTTAAAGAACGTATAATGGATATTTTTTCGATTTTTAGAATATGTAGAGAAAGAATATTTTTTTATATTTTTTTCAATTCTTTACCTTTCCATAACTCTTTTCTTTTCAAAATCATTTAATTATTTCGAAGAAAAACTTATTTTTTCAATGCAAAAACGTTGTTTTAAGAATAAAATGTAACCTGGATTAAGAGAAAATAAAGTTGTGATTTAACGAATTCTGGGCATTAAAAAAACTTTTATATGTAGAATATATGTATTTTTACTTAAACATGATATGATTACAAAATGGTAATAAAAGTGGTGCAATGGTTAGCATGTTTAGTTACCGTGCTGGATGTCCCGAGTTCGAACCCCAGGGGGGGTTGAAAATAAATATTAGAGATTTTACACAAAAAAAATAATTTTAAATTACCCTGAACTCGTCTCTGAAGCGCAGGAATGATCACCTTGCCTTTGTATAAATATCGATCAAGATAACACAGCGTCAATACGATGCAGTGCCCTATGCACCATTGGGTGAAGATAAGGGTTAGAAGAAGAAGAATAATAAAAGATCGCTTTATTTATGGATTTACATAATGTTAACAGTAATTTGACGTTAATGTTATATAGTGAAATAAAATAAGTGTTGAGAAATTGATTCATCCCGTTTGGGGTAATTAATTACGGCCATTTTGCATAAATATTTGCTTTCGTATACTTCGTTCTCAAACATTTCATTTATAATAATGGGCAATTTACTTTTAGCAAAATAAACGGTAAATGAAATTCAAACATATCGTTTGGCTGGTTTAGTAATTAGATTTTCCCACAATATATTTGATTCCAGGTTTTTTATTCCATTTTTTTAAATATTTTTTTTATGATTTTTTTTGTTAACATAAATAGTAAATTTATTTGAAGAACAATTATAAACAAATTTTTAAAAAAATTGTAGAGCCAAATAACCAAGCCACCTTGTGTTCTTGTCGGTGGAGTTCTTTTAACGTACATTTTTTTATTGTTTTTATCCATTTTAACCTAATATACATACAAAAAAGAGAGAGAAAATTGAGAATATAAACTATTTTACAATTTTCATAGAATTAACTCTTAATCATTTACGTATTCCTTTATTTTGCCCTTGTTCCATATTTTATTTTGACCTCTAACCTCCACCGGCAACAAATTAAAAATGTTTGGAACGACATATTGCAGTGTTCGACTCCCATATTTATTGTTAACTCTTGGGACTCTCAAATCGTCGTTGTGTGTAAATCGTGTATGTAAATAAATGATATATTAATAAATCTGAAACAGATATTCGTAGAAATATTAATAGAATATTTCTAAACCTAAAAAATGGCCGCCATAGCAAACGGAAATCATGAATTAACTGGATGGCCCGCCATTGAATTGGCGAATTTATTTACTCAATGTAGACCCATTTATCTGCTTCCATAGTGTGGTTATTAGCGCGCTTATCTACCGTACTGGAGGTCCAGGGATCGATTCCCAGAGAGGTCGTAATCTACTGCTTATGCTTTTTTTAGATTGTTTATTTTGCTTAAGAATCAATTAATTTCTGCAATTTATCTTATTATATAATTTATGTGTATGTATGTATATATGTACATGTATGTATATGTGTATATGTATGTATATATATATATATATATATATATATATATATATATATATATATATATATATATATATATATATATATATATATTTTTTTTTTTTTTTGTCCGCCTCCGTAGTGTAATGGTCAGCGCGCTCGGCTACCGTTCTGGAGGTCCCGGGTTCGAATCCCAAGGGGGGTAAAATAAATATAAGTGATTTTTTCACTGTCATATTTATTCAATATTACCCAGGACTGGTACCTGAAGCGGAGGGCTGATCACCTTTCCTTCATGTGTAAACGATCAAGATAACACTGCGTTTATATGACGCAGTGCCCTATGCACCATTGGGGTGCGGATAAGGGTATTATTATTATTATATATATATATATATATATATATATATATATATATATATATATATATATATATATATATATATATATATATATATATATATATATATATATTTACATATATATTTATATATATATATATATATATATATATATATATATATATATATATATATATATATATATGTGTGTGTGTGTGTGTTTGTATTTATATATCTTATTTTTAATCTTCCTACCTAGAAAAAAAATCCTTTAACCACTTTCATTAATTCCTCTCCTTTCCTTCTCCTTCCTGCAAAATATATTTTTATACCACACCTTTTTTATCTCTTAATGTTTTTAAAAGTTATTATAACATAAATGTGGAATTGTTTAATCGTCTTTATTTTTATTAATGTAACTATTTTTGTTAATGTAATGTAATGTTTATTATTGTTAATGTAACTATTGTTTATTACATACTTTTTTAAATGTAAAGGTGTACAATTCCCGAACAAATAAATAAATAATAAAATCATAATTCTAAATTGATCGTTCCACATACTTTGACAATATTTATTTGTAAGTCTTTTTAAATAATTTATCAGGGACAAAGACAGGCCAAACGCCTATTGTATATTTCTCAGTAAAAGTTTTAATAGGTTTTATTCAGTTTGATAATGGAGTATCTTTATTTTGTACGAAAACGATCGCGATTTTGACTTTCTTAAACTTGAATCAATCTGAAATTTTAGGTACTTGTATATGTTTTTAAATTTTCTTTTGAAACTTTCTTTTAGGTTGTAGTAGAAAAAAGGGCTTAAGAGAACAAATTTTATATTCTATGGATAAAATCATAATAAATGCAGCAACAGGCTTGCCAAGTATCACACACGTATATTCTTTCATAGTTTAACAGTCTATGATAAACCATATGTAGATATTAATTAATAAACATGTATTATAAAAAGAGTACATAAAAAGATAAGTCTTCCCATACACAGGCGTTTTCGCTTTTCTTGTGAATAGATGAAGCATATACAACTAATTCCATATTAAAATCACAACCATATTAATATGCAAAGAGTTTTCATAAGTTTTATGCATTATTAAATTCCTTAAAAAAGCATTACATCTGTTTTATTAATCTTCTTATTTTAATCCTTAATCGTACTCAATGAAGCATAGGGCATTGCAACGTTTACACGGGGTGCAAACTTGATTGCTTGACAGCCCAGCGCTTCAGGTACCAGTCCAAATGAACGATGCAAGTATTAAATGAACATTAGAGTGAAAAATCACTTAGAGCTGTTTTAAGCCTACTAGGAAATGAATCTAAGACCTGTAGCACAGAAGCTAAACGCAGACCACTACACTACGCAAGAGACTCATCCCTCTTAAAAAGCAGACCACAAAGCCTACAACAAGCAGAAAAAGTAGATACTCAGAGTACACGACACTAACCACGGGACCACGGCTCATCAATTTGAAATTTAGAAGTGGAAAACATCCTTGTGTTGGAGATCAATTTAAAATAGCCATAGTTCAAATATAGATAAATATTTATTTAAGTAAATGAAATAATAACAATTTGAATACAACTCGACCGAAGTGAGTGTGTTTATTTTTTAATATTTGTTATATTCCAAGATCTACGTAAATTTATAAACATTGATTGTTTACAAGTACTCGAATAATTTCTCTGTTTTCATTTCCTAAAATTTACATTCTGTACAGAATAAACAATATAAGTAGCTTCGGCTCGATTGACGTTGTATTATTGTTCGCTTCGACAAGTTTTCCAATCATTTTCTTTGAATATTGTTTAGAATATACAATGCTCTGTGTAAACAAACGGGAGATATGAATCTAACAAAACAATGAAATTCTCATAAACAAATATATATTATTTTTTGACATCTCATCAAAGATGAAGAAAAATATGGAAGTCTGAGCATTTACGGGGCTGACGACCGTCATAGGATGGTTTAAGTGATCACTTTACACATGTGAAACGTTCACCAATTCTACCCAATCTTTACAACCACACTACTCAAATTCTTGGAAGTTCTATATATGTAGTATATATGAACCAATTTCGAAAAATTGTTCTTGAATCACTGTAAAAATAACTCCTATAATTGGAGATAATCCAGGTTTGTGAACTAGTATTTGGACACACTTAAAATGTTGTAAACAAATATGTAATAATACTAACTGAAGGTAAGAAACATAATACAATTTTGACATCTCAACAAAGATGAAAAATAATATGGAAGTCTGGGTATTTATAGGGCTTTTGACTCGTTATAAGGTGGTTTAAGTGATTATTTTATACCGAGTAATATTCACCATATTTTGTATATTAAAAGCATTGTTAACTTTGTGGTATAGTAAAAAACACTTTCCTTATCATTCCATCATCAAGTCTAGACTAAACTAAAGTGAAATTGTTACGGTCTCGTATTTATATAAAACTAAAAATATAATTATTATTCTTTGAAAGAGAGAAAGAAAACAGAGGAATCACAATGGGATTATTTTACCCTTGAGGTATTTTTTTACGAAAATGGCGCTATATAAGTTATCCAAATTTATTATTTATTATTATTATTATTGTTTTTAGAAGCGGAAACGAAGCACAGCCGAAAATTAAAATTAAATGGTTATTTGTTAAGAGTAAGTCTTTATTAATCGCGTTATTTATAACTATTTTTTTTAGATTACTTAAACGAAGACCAGTTTTGTTTTCATGTAAAATTTAAAAACCCGTTAATTTATTAAAATTATGATTTATGTATTAAATGTTAAAATCAAACACTGATATTTGAGTCTAAGTTGTTATTTGAGTCTAAGTGTTAAAAAAAAACACAAAAATCAATTTTGTGACAGTTGTTTCGCCTAGTTATGGCATTCTCAAACGAATGTCTCAGAACATTTAAGATATAAACTAAAATGGAGTTCTACAAATAAACGCTAAATCTATAAATATACTTATGATCTTTAGATACAAGGTGATTGGCAATTTTGCCAATTATTTATTTAAAAAAATCTTGGTAAATAAAATGACATTGAATGCATGGAAAATAATGTTTTATCATCAAGAATGTAGCAGTGGTTAAAATAAATAAATTTTGAACAATATTCACTTTTTTTTAAATAGCAAAGTATTGTTTGTGTAATTGGTTTCATTTCATATTTATTTTCTACACGAACTACAGTCAATAAGTTTTCCTGGTGACATTAAGACGTAGAGTAATATTATCATAAAAATTCCCATAAAAACTAATCATAAATCTCAAACGTGCCTAATGGAAAATGAGATCGAGACGTGATATGAATATTAGGCTTTTTAGCCTGAAAACATATTTTGACAGAATTATCTCAATTTCATTTGAATTCGTATTTCATGAAAAATGACTGGAAACCACTCCGAATGACAAGGGTATGATTTATTACTGTCCTCCTTAAATGTCATTATTATATATTTATTTTGACATCGTTACGATAACAATAAGAATATACGAGTATACTCTTATATTTATTTATTTATTTCAAAATACACACATTAATTGATTTTAATTTTAATAATATGTAATTATTGATAATACGTAAATATTCAATAATATTACGTGATGGTTGAAGTCCCGTGGTTAGTGTCGCAGACTCTTAAGCCTTCGATTCGAACCCACTCTACCACAATTTGATACCTATTTCTAATAAAAGCCGCTTAAGCTCACATAAATATGTAGTTTGAAATTTAAGTATTTTTGTAAATAATAAAAACACAAAAATTTTTCTATAAAAAAAATTGCCCTTACTGGATTGTTCCTTGCCAAGGGGACATTTTGCTTACTAACTTAACTAACAAATTATCACCCGCAGGGGTATGCAGAGATAATAGAACGCCTTTTTACCTCTTCCACATTCATGTTACTCCTCATACAGACGTGTACAGTGTGTGTAAATCTGCAAAGGTATTTTGTTTGTATGTGTGTGTATATATATATATATATATATATATATATATATATATATATATATATATATATATATATATATATATATATATATATATATATATATACATATACCTATGCGTCATCCGCAGGGTGAATAATCCAGTGTCTGAATAAATAATAATAATTTTACATGGAGTTTAAAATCTGTAAAATGCAGTCCGACAATAGCTGCAGAATTTAGTACTTTCGCTCCAATGCTATTTGTTCATTTTCTTTATTCTTACAATGAAAATGGGCATGCATTTTAAATCTGAAAGAAAATGTATGTACAACTTACATTCGTGCATGGATAGAAACGTGAATTTTACTTTTGGAGGATAAAATTTTATGTGGTAATCTCGCCAACCAAAGTGTGTGCTATTTTCGTACTAGCTATGCCACCGGCTTCTTTCAGTTTCATATTTGAAATATTCTTGTCTATAATTCAAATACATCAAATGTTTAATTTTATTATTTGATTTTCATACTGAATTTTATTTTTATTTTATCTATTTGGCTTTCACTCGTTTACGAGTGATTTTATTACACTTAATTTATGAAATATATAAATATATATTTACTTTCTTGAATGCTTTTCGCAGATACTTTGTAGCACATTTTATAAACTTGATAAAATAAAAACAACTTTGTTTTAACCACTTTTTATTGGTACCATTTATCCAACCGGTTTCGACAAGAACTTTACTGGCTATAACACCCAAGATGGGTGAGAAGCCATTAAGAAGAAGAAGAAGACAAGAACCTTGTCCTAATCAGGGTTTAAGTACTAAATTCTAAAATATTGAGAGAATAGGGAAGGCTAATTAATTAACTGTGAGTACTTCAATGTTTTAGAATTTCGTACATAAACCCTGATGATGACAAGGTTCTTGTCTCCCCGTGAATCGAACCTGAGACTTCCAGCATGGAAGCTAAATATGCTTACCACACCACCACGGAGGCGAACAGTGAAAATATACATTAATTTTTTTAATGCAATGAACAGGATAAAAAGGTTAAAACAATTCGTTGGCAGTTCTCGTTCACTGATTTGGATAGATGTAAAGTAACTTCATAGTAGGTAATATAAGAACTCAGAGCCAGTGGACTTCATACCCTTTACATAATGCGATCTCTCAGACGAATGTTCTGTTAATAGATGTTCGAATGGTGATTGATGTAAGGAAAGCATGCAAGGCTAAGATAAAAATGATCGCTTTAATTGATAAAGGTGTGTTGAGATGGTCTGGACATGTAAAACAGATAAATGAGAAAAAAAATCAAATTTATGAATCTAAAAACATACATATAAAGATAACGATAACACTATATCACACCATTGCTTTTAAATCATATGTAACGAATAAAGAATAAATATAAATATAACATTATGGGTGTGTGAAAATACTTGTTCACAAATCTGGATTATATCCAATAAAAAGTTTTTTTAAATAACTCTTAATTGTTTCATTAATTGATTCGGCAGTCACTTTGTGGTAAAATCTATCCATTTTTAATTAATGTTTTACCTAGTAAATACCACTATTTCTTAAAATCTACTGTGGCACGTGTTTCGATGCATTCCGCATCATTTTCAACGGTGTTTGAAAATGATGCGGAATGCATCGAAACACGTGTCACAGTAGATTTTAAGAAATAGTGGTATTTACTAAGTAAAACATTAATTAAAAACTCTTAATTGCACTATTAATGCCCAGTCTTCCATATTCTTCTTCATCTGTGCTGAGATGTCAGAAAATAATATAAATAAATATTTCGCAGAAAAATGCGTTATCTCATTCATCCCTTGCTTGAAAAAAGTATTTATTGGTTTTTATTTTTAATAAAAGTGCTGTCATTCGAAGCGCGGATGCTGAAGCGGGTCCGATTTTATTTGAGAAAAAAATTCGTTTAGAAACCCCTTATTTGTATTACATGGATAATAAAATACCACGAAAAAATTTCAGAGCATTCTCTGTCTGAAAGAAAAGTTTACTGAACATTTTCAAAATGCTGAAAATTTTACAATTAATTTCCCTCAGTTTCCTGTTGACAACTTTTTGTTTCTCCAACATTACGAATGAAAAAACTAAGTAAATGGAAAAATGTAATCTTTATTTATTTCATACAGGGTGAGGGATTTATCGGGTAAAAATGAAAATAGCTTTTTATTGTCTGTGCATAAATATTTATGTTATGAAATTTGAGTTAAAAGTATACAAAACAACCATGAAAAATCCTCCATACAAATAACATTTTTTTTATGCATTATTTTTTTTTAAATGAGTAAAGGCAAGGTAGATAATTTTAAATATGTAGTAAGTATGTTTCCTAAGGATGAAAATATTTAAAAAGATATAGCAAGGAGAATTAATGCTGGGAACAAAGTGAATGGTGCATTGAAATCAGTTATATACAACAGTCATGAAGTTGGCAAAAGAAGGACGAAAGTATGAATGAATGCAGTTAAAATGCGATCTCTCAGACGAATGTGGGACAAAACGATGTATGATAGAGGTTCGAGTGAAAATAATAAAAAAAATAAGGGCGGTGTTAAAATTGTAAAACATGCATTGAGATGATTTGGGCATGTGAAACAAATGAAAGCAGAGAAAGACCGAGGTAAACTCGTCATGATAAGGCATTTCAAATACTGGTCAGGTCAGAAGACAGAATAATCGGCGGGTATGTATGGAAAAGCATGAATATGGAAGAGGCGAAAATTATTTGCAAAGTCAGATTAGTGTGGCTTTCTAGTCTCTCTGCTTACCCCTGCGGAGAAGCAACGTGATGGTTTGGTAAGGTAGGGTAGGGTGAGACAAGATCCGAGCAAGATGGAGATGACGCCATATTGATTAATTTAATATCACACCAGTTTTATTATTCTTATGATACCTCTAAACATCGTGTTTTAGATTTTAGACAAACAAGTTATTTCAATATTATTTTTTGACATCTCATTAAAGATGAAGAAGAATATGGAAGTCTAGGCATTTAAATTTGAGTTTCTGCTCAATAAAAAGCTTCTTTTCATCTCACCAATAGATGTCTCTGGTGAAGTTCTAGTGATTCAAGAATAATGTTAGTTATTAGTAATAAGAATAAAGTAGTGTGGTTGTCAATAACGGGTAGAATTGGTGAATGTTACACGTGTGTACAGACTTAGATATTCTTCTTCATCTTTGACGACATGTCAAAAAAATAATATGAAAATAACTCCTGTAATTGGAGATAATCCAGATTTTGTGAAGTATTTGGACACACTCAAAATGTTGTAAACAAGTTTTTCTTTATTATCATTATTTTGATTTCATGTTATTATGGATTTTCTTCAAATATGTATACATGAGGTATTTTTTTTCTTAATATTTGGCCATTACGTTGCCCAGAATGTAGTTGTTCAGAATGTAGACACTGCTCAAATATCATCTTTGGCTAGATTTAATCAAATATAAAAGCATAATCAACACAATTTACAGAAGAAACTTTGAGATTCTCCATTGTATATCTCCGAAAATTGCTTTGCTTTATCACTTCAAAAGTTTTCTAAATTCGGAAAAGTCGTCATCAAAATATGGAATATAATTTGAATTTAACCTTGTTCGAAATTTCACCGTCTATTAAGCAATATTTCCTTACCATAGAACCTTAATTTATTAACGCTACGTACTAAAGTAAGGAGGTTGTCACTAATTATTATTGATTAACGAAAGCACCGCCTAAAAGGGTAGAATGGGGCATTTTCAGTAGACAGGAATATCAGATATAACGGAATATATACATATTCATATAAATAAATATGTAGGTAAGTATATACATATTATGTATATATTATTTTAAATTAAACAGTTAAATATACCACGTCAATGAGTTTTATTTATACATGCGACTAGTTTCGAAAACTTACAGATGTTAGATTCAATGTTTACCAGAAGATGATATATTCAAGTATTTAATTTTTTTTTAAATAATCAACACGTCATTCCACAAAGTAAATGCCGAATCAGTAAATATATATGTATGTATGTATATTATGTGTATATATATATATATATATATATATATATATATATATATATATATATATATATATATATATATATATATATATATATATATATATATATATATATATATATATATATATATATATATATATATATATATATATATATATATATATATATATATGTATATATATATATATATATATATATAAATATATATATACATAAATGTATATATATATATATATATATATATATATACATATATATATAAAAAAATATATATATATATATATATATATATATATATATATATATATATAAACATACATTCATATTTATGAGAAACAGACTTAAAAGGTGTATACTAGGTTATTGGTTGTTCGATACATTTCTTTAAATATGTAGAAATGCCATAAATGAGCTTATTGGCTTATTAAAAGCGTTTACCTCCTTTGTTAGAATCATGAGTTTAAGATACATCACAAGTGATTGACGTTATGCGAAATGTCGATCGTAAAGAGAGCATCTTTTCCCAAAAAAAAATCTCGTTATGCAAATTACTTGGTATGAGAGTTTTCCCTGTATTAATAATTATTATCGTATGATTATAAACAGGTATAATCTCAAATTACCATAAAGCTTATAAATTAATGAAAATATAATTAATAATATTCTCATTAATTGATTCAGTTTGTGGTAATAACTATCCATTTTTTTACTAAAGTTTTACTTGGTAAATATCAGTATTTTTTTAAATCCGTTGTGACATTTCGCATTATTTTCAATCATCGTTACACCGTGGAATGCATTGGTGTAAATAAACAAATTTATATTTTGTAAAAAAAAAAATTTTTTCGCCCATACACTTTCGAATTCATCCAATAGTAATGTTAAAGCGCTCGAAAATATTTTTTATATTCAAAGGAGTGATAATGACGATGAAATTAGATCGTTTAGAAATTGGAGAACGCGCATCAATAATAAAAACTCAATTTTCACACGACCTTGATATATTCTTGTTAATGAAATGTTTCTGTTTTCTTTTTTATAAAATGATATTACATTTGAGTAGTTTTATGTGTTCTCCACAAATATCAGAAACAAATATTAAAATCGGTCAATATTTGAGAACAACGTTGTTGATTTTGTACACACCTAAAAAAAATACAATTTTTACAAAAAAATCCTCAGCAATTTAAGCATACATGTGAAAAAAATCTCAGCACTAAAATGATTCATATATCAGGTACCTATGTGACCGCTTATTACCAGAAAAGGGTGAGAAAAGCACGTTTTACACCCTTAGCAGAAGCAGTTGCCACCTAGCAATTCCACATAATTGGTAGAACAGTCGGTGTGATTCGATTTACCCCGCGTAATATTCTATTAACATTCGATACCTACAACATGATTTTGTTCGCACTAGAAAACTAAATAATAAAAAAGTATTTTAGAAAAATACTTACAAACTTCAAATACCAACCGATTAAAATGAAATTATTTTTATTTAAAAACAAACCACTGCTGATCTTTGTTTGCACCTAATGGTGCATAGGGCACTTCATCAAAAATATGGATTTTTACTACAACGTTTATTACATGAAGGCAAGGTCCTGCGCTTAAGGTACCAGCCCAGAGTGATATTAAAATATATTAATAGCTAACTAACTAACTAACCACCGTGCTGTTTTTACGATATTTATACATTGATGCTAATTACATATCAATATATGAATAACTACGTATCTAAATTAAGTCTGCCTATTAATCTTCTTAACTTTTGCTTTATTTTATTCTTGCTGTTTACTTTTAACTCATTTATTATTTGTGAAATTTTGTAACTTGAAGATTACAATTACCTGTTTTACTTTTTATTCATTATTGTAAATGTATTTATGTTAACGTTCTGTTAAATTTCTACATAAATAAAATAAAATAAAATAAAATAAATCGACTTAAAAAGTAATCAACACAAAGGAATTCAATCGACAATAAAAATCCTGAATGCAAACTATCGAAATACCAAAATACAGATAGATCAAAACGCAGACATCAAAATTCCGAAACATGTGTAATTATTCAAAACATCAGTAGTTTTCAATGCACTTACGGCCAGCGTAATAACTTGAATATTGGCAACGTGGGAGTTTGTTAGTTTACTCGTCGGCGTTTATTGCAAACTGAAATACTCTTTTCTACAATTGTAGTGATTTTTAATGTAACACACACTTCAAACCATTTTCCACGCTCTTTTACTTTACAAACTAACGTATGCGGGGATAATAGCGTAGCCGTTTTTACGAACGTCCGTATTTACAGGGTGGCGCAAAATTAACCACCCTATTATAAAATATTATAAGTTTTGCAAATGTCAACCATATTTGACGTTTGTGAACTAGACAGTCGCAGTTTACAAACAAATTCAAGGTTAAGTAAAATTTATCATCCAATTATGTTTATTAATAACTTTTTTCATTTTCTGCTTGGTGTAGGCCTTGTGGCCCGTTTTTAAGAGGAATTAGCTTTCAGCGATGTCGATTCCCAGCTGTCAATCCATCTCTTGGTCTATCCGGGACTCCTCTACCTTGGAATTGGCCATACAGTGCAATGTGGGGGAGTCTGGATGATTCCATTCTCCTCACATGCACATACTATTGTCTCCTTCGTTGCCTTCCCACCTAACGACATCTTCGATCTCGCATCCCTTATCTTGGCGTTCCTTATTCTGTCTCGTAAAAAGATGATATCAGTCAATTGACTGCCACCAGTGTTGATAGACATTTTTGTCCGTTTTATCAATTTATTTGTGTACTACAGTTTTCTAGTTGACAAATTTTTAAATATGATTGGCGTACGACGCCATTTGAAAAAAATATAACATTTGCTATAGGGTGATGAATTTTGCGCCAGTCTATATTTTTTTTTAATCCGCTTGTACATTGTAGTACAAATACCAGTTGTTTTGAAAACGATATGGAAACATTGAACTAAATATGCATCGGTTTCCCTAACACAATTCGTGCAACGGGAATACAAAGAGAGCTGACGTCACGGGAGAGCATGAGCAAATAGGCAGTGGCGTACACAGAGAATAAATTAGGATAGGCAGTTGAGGTAGGTAGTAAGGTAAGCTAAGTTCTCAGAAGATATGGGTAGTAAGGTAATCTGCTACTACTTAGTAAGGTAGGGTATATACTGGTTACGTTTTTATACGTCACGCGGGTAAGTCAGGATAGGCACTGCTTTTCTGCTTATATGGAAGACACGCCCCTGCAAATAGGCCCATACCTGAACACATACACTTATATTGTCATATTATTATTCTGTGTATTATTACATCGAGTTTATGGCCCACGCGTGTCCGAGCATTCTGCCCGCAGTTAATATCCTATCCCCACATATAAACTGATAAATATGTTGACTTTGGCAAAGCATTTTTGTAAACACAGCACATATGATTCGTCGAATATAATTTCCCTTAAGCACACCCTAATTTCGCCACCACTCGAAATTTTGACGAGATAAAATTATGTCTGCTTTGCTATTCTCTCGCAACGTTTTGAGTGTGTCCAAATACTTGTTCATAAATCTGGGTTTCTCCACTTAAGAGCGATTTTTATATTTTGACATTTCAACAAAGAGGAAAATTCATCTTGGTTGCATATTTATTTATTTTAACTTTATGTATATATCAGAAATCGGAGGGTAGATAGTGCATTAACATAAAAGATATATGAGAAATTAAAAAAATTATATACATATTACAATTTACTGCTGTATATATTATTATTCTTCCCGGACATTCATATTCTTCTTCATCTGTGTTAAGATGTTAAAATGACTCCTAAGTGTAGAAATCCGGTATTTGGACACACTAAAAATGTTGTGAATAAAATAACTGGTCTAATTATAAGCTACATAAAATTTAAAATCATGTTTTCAGGCGTCTCTATGTAAAATAGTATGTAAAATAGTCCTGTTAGGATTTTGCATACATTTAAATAATAACAAAAAATCTCTGCTAAATAAAAGCTATCTCAATCCAATTTTCAATGGCTCTAGTGAACTCACACGTACAGTCTGTTCACAGTTATTTTTCCTCTAGTTTTTTTTTATTATTTATACTGCCAAATAAATAATAAAAAAAACGAGAGGTAAAGTAACTGTGAACAGACTGTAAAGCGTCATGAGATTTACGATATGTGTAGGAGTTCCAAAAATTTAAGTAGTGTGGCTGTCGATCATGGGTACAATGTTGAATGTTGTATGTGTGTTAAGTGATCATTTAACCTATGATAGGTCAAAAGCCCTGTAAATACCCTGACTTCCATATTCTTCTTCATCATGTCAAAAAAGGGTTACTTTTCTTTCTTTAATGTACTTTACCTGAAATAACGCTCCGGTCTTTTATATTGATTCAATAAAAAAATAATCACATATCACAATCGTCATAGGCTGGTTTAAGTGATCACTTTACACACGTGTAACATTCACCAATTCTACCCATTTTTAACTACCACACTACTCAAATTTAAGAACAAGGTTTCTAAATTGGTTCATATATATAGAACTTCCAAGAATTTCTACTTAATAAGAGTTTCTGCTTAATAAAAATCTTCTTTACGTCTCACCAATAGATTTCTCTAGTGTAGTTCTAGTGATTCAAGAAGAAGGTTTCTAAATTTTTTCATATTTTTAGAACTTCCAAGAATTTGAGTAGTGTGGTTGCTAATAATGGGTAGAATTGGTGAATGTTACACGTGTGTAAAGTGATCACTTAAACCAGCCTATGACGGTCGTCAGCCCCGTAAATGCCCAGACTTCCATACTCTTCTTCATCTTTGATGAGATGTTAAAAAATAACATTAAAATAACTCCTTTAATTGGAGATAATCCAGATTTTGTGAACAAGTATTTGGACACTCTCAAAATGTTGTAAATTATTATTGCACATAAATTGTCAGCATATAAACTTTGAATTTGTGTTTTCGAAACTCTTATTTTGTGGTGGGGATTTTCGAGATGGACACTTATCGTTTTGGGGGCTACCGTCGTATAAATATACATCAAAAATTGATTCGTCACCTTTAGAAACTACACACATATTAAAATAACAACAACAAAAAATACTATTTTCATGGCATTTGCCACTTACATACTTTTGGCACAGCACGCACATGATCCATTCAGATCATTTAAAAAAGTTGAATCTAAAATAATATGTTTGATCTGTAACGCTACATGTTTACAATCTGTTTCTGAGATGAAGACAATGCTATTTCCTCGTGATCACTTTTATTTTAGTATGATTTTTAATCTAATTTACCCGTCGATTATTTTGACTCCCGTCCAGGTCGCTTTCAAGTATTTGACATACCTGATTGTGCCAAGTCTTCCTTTGCTTCGTGTTCCAGCTACATTTGGCTCATAAATTTTGCTATTTAAATAGGATTGACACTTTGACATTGTGTAACGTGGTATTATATCCCACAAAGATGTCACAAGATATACATGTATAAATCAGGAACTTTTATACTACTTTTTTTCTTAGTTATTTTCACATCGGAATACTTATAAAGAGAATCTTACGAACATTTTAAATTTCGGAAAAAATATTCCGTAGCTGACCCACAATTTCCGGGAAGCGGATATAAAATCCCAGAGGCCGGATACAAAGACTACAGGCCGGATCTAGCGTGATCAAACCATTATTACGTTTAGGAATTTTTAATTTTGACTACCAATCTCTTTTATACGTCCAAATGGTAACATCCATTTTGAATGTCAATATTTGACAACTGAGAACTTAAATTGTTCTTCTCTATATTATGTGGGTTACCGTGAAGTATTTTTTTTTGTCCTTTGATCTTTTTTTGAAAATATTTAGAACTTGGGAAATAAAATATGTTACCGTTTTGATTGCAAAACATTCAAATTAAAGTTGGATTTTAACTCTTTTTTAGGTAGTTTTTCTTTTTACGGAGTCGAAGCTAGTGCCTCTAACTCACAGTCAGTGATCCATTATGGTGATTGTTACACAGTGGTTAAAGCGATCACTACCAACTAACTAACTAACCCATAAGTTACTTTTCCGCAGAGGGTAGGTGAAAAGAATAGAATGCGAGACTAATCTGTTTTTGCAAACAATCTTCGCCTCTTCCACATTCCTACATCTCCTAATTTGTACCCGTGGATTATTCCGACTCCTGACCTGAGCACATTCAAGTATTTGAAATACTTTCTCATGCCAAGTTTTCCTCGGTCTTCCTTTGCTTCCATTTCCAACAACATTCACATCATAAGTTTAATTTAACAGTTCTTTCTTCACTCATTCGATTCACGTACCCAAACCATCTCAACATACCTTTCTTAATTTCATCGATAATGCTTATCTTAGCTTATCAATATTTACTGAAAGTGGTCGCCTAAACCAGCCAAATGACATAATTCATAGAAATAGCTAGGATTCTAAATTCCCATCTCATTAAACATCTTCATCTATGCTGAGACATCAATGTAAATCATTATTTACAAGTCGTTTTGATCAATATTCATTCAAAATAATATAACAAAAAAATCAATAAATTTATTTATGTTTGTATTTTCTATTGACTTACCCATATCGTCTATTAGGGGCGCCATCCTTAAGGTAACTCCCACTAAGAGTAAGCAGAGAAAAAGCAGTAAGCACGCCGTCACCATGATTGTCCATCGTGCTCTCCTGGGCAGTTCATCAGGGTCAATAACCTAAAGCAATAAAATAATATCAATAATAACATTAAAAACATTAATTAAAACAATTTTCCATATCGTTAAATACGGATATTTTTATTTAGAACAATAAAATATTTTGTTTATTCAACATGAAGATAAATGGTTTGCGTCTCGGCTAAGCCTTCTGGAAAATGTATGAGTACGTAAGGAATAATGTACGGAAAAGCTGTACAGAGATGTCACTAGTCATCTGATTTTAAAAATTAACAAATTTTTGGTTAGGTTATATGTATAGTTTTGATTACTATACTGCGATTTCAGTCATTTTCATTTTACGGATTTGAAATGTTTTTTGTGTTTTTTTTACTTGTTACGTATATTTACTAAAAATTATATTTTAAAAATATAATTCATTTGTGCAAAAAACGTGCCTTAATTATACAATGGTTCCAAGAATATTTTATTAACTTAATTTCATCATCATGCACATCATAATAAATTACAAATTATAAAAATGTACTCAGACTGAGTTTTACCGTGCAGAGATTATTTGTTTATAAAATTATAATGGAAAAAAATTGTTTATACCATACAATCAAATACGACATGGCCGAATGACGTGATCTATTTCAGATCTACCCATTTCCATTATCCAATTATGAATAACTCTTTTATATTGTATATTGAAAGCTGTCCCACCGCATTCCCAGATCTGATGCAGAAGAATCTAGGCTTCCTGACAGACCTGAATTTTTTGAATATGTGAAACAACATAAAATTGTATCCCGATTAAACTGTGAATTTATATTTGAAAGCTTTCATCCCAGGGAGGGGGGTTAAATAAATATAAGTGATTTTTTCACTCTAATATTTATTCAATATTACCCTTGACTGGTACCTGAAGTGGAAGGCTGATCACCTTTCCTTCGTGTTAACGATCAAGATATTACTGTGTTTATATAATGCAGTGCCCTATGCACCATTAAGGTGCGGATACGGGTTTGAATTGAATTTGAAAAAATCATCCTAATTTTTAGTTAAACATGTGATGGAGAGGAAACGATTTTTTTCATGGTGATTTACCTTGACTCTCTCGTCTATGGATTCGACGATGATGGTCCTATGGTGTCGGCGCCTTCTGCGCTTGCGTCTCGTGCGCGTGCGTGCTCGTTCCCTCTCCAGGACCACCACGCACTCCTCTCCACCACCCAGAGATACCACGGAGCCGAGTATATCTGCGTGCCTGAAACCAAATTGGTTTTATTGACAGTAAATAACATTTTGGGTGTGTTTAAATCCTTGTCCACAAAACAAGGCTACTCCACTTTGGAGATATTAAGTCTCTGCTCAATAAAAAACTTGAAACAATCATATTCATAAAAATTCAAATCAACCATAGATACTGTCGCGAGCTCGCATATGAATCATGTTTGCAGACGTCGCCCAGTATGTAAAAAAAAAATCCAGGTTATTATCTTGCTGACATTAAAATAAAAAGGTCTTTGCTAAATAAAAGCTTTCTCAATCCAACCATAGATGGCTCCAGTCAACCAAACACGTAAAGCGTCATGAGATTTACGACATATATACGGATTCCACAAATTTGAGTAGTGTAGTGGTCAATCATGGTCAGAATCGTGAATGTTACACGTTTATAAAGTGATAAACGAGACTATGACAGGTCGTAAGCCACATAAATACTCTTTTTTTTAAGGAATAACCCTCAAAACCTCTACTTTAGAGAGTTGTCTGCGGGTAGGATAATAAGGACAGGGAAAGTAGATGTGAAAAATACATCACAAACACCCCGACCAATTGAAAATAAATGTATCTCGAATTTATTTTACAATTGGCGGGAATCGAACCCGTGACGCCAGTTTCACGGTCGAGCGTCTACCCACTATGCCACAGCGCCTATGAAACATCTATCATTCTTTTTATATGAAAAAGATGAAAGTCTGAGCATTCCAGGGCTTACGACCTGGCGTTTGGCTGGGTTTACAAAAGCTAATTAATAGTAACACGTGTTTCGAAAATGTTTCCAACTGCTGACGAAATTCGAGAGAAAAAAACACAAACGTGTCGTCAATCTTCTGCCTACACGTGTTCTAATCAGGCTTTGTATCACATTCACCGAGTCCCATCCCCTATCATGAGCTACCCTTAACGCCACCCTATCGGGGGACAAAGGTGACCAAAAAATTCAAATAAATAATTTATTATTTCGTTGAGTTTTAGAACTCTAACAATACTTTCCATCTTTTATTATACTGTAAGGTTGTATGAATTATTATAAAGAGGAAAGAAAAACAGTCAATGAATATTTAGGTGCAAACATATTTAAGTAATATTACCTTTTTCAGTTTCAGTAGAGTAAGTTTTTTCGCAACATTTTCATTGTATCTACAACATTTTTAGCGTGTCCAAATACTTGTTCACAAAATCTGGATTATCTCCAATTACAGGAGTTATTTTCATATTATTTTTTGACATCTCATCAAAGATGAAGAAGAATATGGAAGTCTGGGCATTTACGGGGCTGACGACCGTCATAGGCTGGTTTAAGTGATCACTTTACATACGTGTAACATTCACCAATTCTACCCATTATTGACAACCACACTACTTAAATTCTTGGAAGTTCTATATATATGAACCAATTTAGAAACTTTGTTCTTGAATCACTAGAACTTCGCAAGAGACATCTATTGGTGAGATGTAAAGAAGCTTTTTAATTAAGCAGAAACTCTTATATTAGTATGTGAGATCCGAATCCTGGATTATAGCCTACGACGGTCGTCAACCCCGTAAATGCCCTGACTTCCATATTCTTCTTCATCTTTGATGAGATGTCAAAAAATAATATTCATTGTATCTATTAATGATTTAAATATATATTAAAAAATCACATGTGTTAAAAATTTTGTATAGTTTTAAGTGTGTAAATGGTGCTATGGTGGTGAAGGGTGGTATTGTTTGCATGCTGTAGTAATGATTGTCCTGACGAAGAGACGGGTACGTCTCAAAACCGGTAGACATAAATATCTCGATGAGTGGTTATATACTAACATTATTAACATTTTTGTTAAAAAATAAATAAGTAAAAATGACTAACCACAAAGTAAATGCTTTAAATATTAATAATATTGAGAATAATATATTAAAACATTTATTTAACCAGTTATTTTATTCACAGCATTTCGAGGATGTCCAAATACCTGTTCACAAATCTGGGTATCTCCACTTATGAATTATATTTACATTTTGACATCTTAACATAGATGAAAAAATACATAGAAGTCTGGGTAATTATAGGGCTTACGACCTGTCATAGGCGCGTTTAGTGATTACTTAACACCCGTGCAACATTTATTATTTTACCGATGATTGACAACCACATTAATATTTTTTTTGGACTTGTAGAAATGTACATTTATCGTAAATCTCATGCCACTTTATATGTGAGTTCACCGGCCATCTATGGCCGGATTAAAAAAGCTTGTATTTAGATGTGCATGTGCAAGATCCTAACCGGATTAACCCTGTAAATAGCCAGACTACTATAGTCTTCTTAATCTGTGATAAAATGTCAAAATTGAACTAAACAAAACATTTATTTTTAAATTCTTTCAGACTCTTTTCATTCTTCATACATTCAGGCATCTCATCATGCATTTTCAAACTCTTATACATTAAACAATTTTGTGACTCGTTTTTTTTCAACAACGTCAGTCTTATTTTATCCTTATTTCTAGTAATATGTTCATGAAAATGTTTGTTTAACACTATTTTATCCTCAAAATATTTGAGTAATTTATCGTTTAAATATTTATATATAAAGATCAGCATATTCAATTTTAGTCTCTTTCTTATAAATAACCAGTTGAGGTCTTCTCTCATTTTTTCGATATTATTATATCTATTTTTCTTGAGTACTATTCTCATCGCTTTATTTTGTATAATTTCTAATCCATTTAAATTTACTTCATTTGCCAATAATATTGTTAAATAATATTGTTGAGCAGTAATCCATATGTGGAATAGTCATTCTCGTTTTGCAGTATGTTTATTTAACCTATTCCTTAATCTACTAAGTAAAAAAAATTATAAACACGTTCAAAATTTGCATTTAAGGTAAATTTGGACATACTCAAAATTTTATCCATAAAATAGCCGGACAACTTAAAAGATACATAAAATTAAAAATCACGTTTTCAAGCGTCTCAAAGCATATAACTTTCTTCGGATAACAATCCAACATTTAACAATATAAATAAAATTGTTAATAAATTTTGATGACTAAAAAATGGTTGCCTTAATTACAATGAAACATGACTCCATTTCAGCAGCACGAGAATGTAATGAATATTTCCTTTATACAAGCATCGCATTCCTGGGAAATTTCTAATTAAAAGATAATATTATTAGTTCTAACAGCAACTTTGATGTAGGAATTATTAAGAAAACACGACACATTTCATTTTCCTGAATGTGGTCTCTTCTTCTTGACAATTAATAATATATAGTGACAAACATATTGTATTTTTGATAAAGAATCTTGCCAACTAAAATTAAATGAAAATATTATCACGAGTATTTTTTGTAACAAAATTAAAATTTATAAATATTATTAAGTCTGGGCATTTACGGGGCTGACGACTGTCATAGGTTGGTGTACGTGATCACTTTACACACGTGTAACATTTACCAATTCTACCTATTATTGACGACCGCACTACTCAAATTCTTGCAAGTTCTATATATATATGAACCAATTTTAAAACATTTGAATCACTAGAACTTTACAAGAGACATCTATTGGTGAGATGAAAAGAAGCTTTTTATTGAGCAGAAAATCTGCAGCAGATTTGATAAATTAATACAAATTAAACAGAGAGGCTAATTACCCATTCAAGCTCTTTAAAACTATGTTGAAATAACCAATAGTAACTAGTGCGGAATGAGTTCCGTGGTGGCTTAACGAACAAATATTCCAAAAAGAGGTTGTGATGGATGTTTCCTTAATTTTCTCAAGGGTTCTAGTAAACCATTGTTATAAAAACGACCCAAAACACATAACAAACATATAAATTAGGGGGAGTGGTCACTGAAGATTTATACCCTGTATCGAAATGGCAAACAACGCAGGCCAAAGGACCCTGGAACTCAAAATGTTGCATGATATTATATATAATTTAAAATGCTTTAAAAAATATATATAATAATAATAATGCGCGTGCAGGATCGTACTCGTGATAGAAGTGAAAAGTCTTTTTTTAATAGAGATTTTGTATGAGATACATAGAGATAAGGATTACATCAAAAGAAATACAGCAATATGAAATTTCCGTTATAAATATTATGTTTATTTCGATTTTACACTGTGATAACTAAAATATGAGATGTGTGTCCGTGATACGATGTTTTTGAGATTTCGAAAAAATATAATAATATATCACAAAATACGATGATAAATATTACTTACATAACGTGTGGTACCTCTCTGTTCATATACAGCGTCTGATGTATACATCTACAACACACGCCTGCGTGACACTATCTACGGGGCTTACAATCATCATAGACTAGTTAATTGATTAATCACTTAAACCAGCCTATGATAGGCGTAAGCCATGTAAATGTCCAGACTTCTATATATTCCTTCATCTTTTTTGAGATGTCAAAAAATAATATATTAAGTATAAGTTTACCTTTGCATCTCCGGGCTTTGCAGTAAGCAGGGGTCGTGCTCGTGCCAACATCTCTCCTCGCTCCTATCGCAGCTTCTGTCGCTGCTCCTATCCCTGTGACGCTTGTTCCTGCGTTGCTTCGAGTTCTCGGGTGATATAGCCACGCTGCGTTTTCCGCACTCATCTAAAAATTACGAAAGTAAGATTATCCTCAACTTGAGATGAAACGTTTATCTTATCTTATTTTACAAATTTAAATCACTAGATTTTGACATCTCAACATAGATGAATAAGTATATGGAAGTCAGGTATTTACAGGGTTTAAGAACTGGGTCGGTTTAAGGGATCACTTTATACACGTGTTTAAAGTGATCACTGATCACTGACAGCGTACTGTAGACGCGAACTTGATCGTGAAGCGACGTATAAATTATACCATATTTATTTATTAGTTAAATATATACTGGTATGTACATATTAATTATCTGTATTTTGGCTCTTTAGGCATAGCCTGTGTTGAGTCGAAATACTTACAAGTTAAAGTTTAAAACAATTTAATTATTTTTTGTGCACGAAATAGTAAAATTTCAAAATGAGTTTTCTTTTTTTTATATATACAGTGTTATTGTCATTCATGGTTAATTTTTCACATACATAAATTAATCTATTAAACCAGCCTATGACGGATCGTAATCTCTGTAAATACGCAGACTTCCATATTCTTCGTCAACTATGTTGATATGTAACTAACTAACTAACTAACCATCACGCCGCTTCACCGCAGGGGTAGGCAGAGAGAATAGAGCGCCACACCACTCTGTCCTTGCAAACATTCTTCGCCTCTTCCACGTTCATGCATCTCCTCATACATACCCGCCGATTGTTACGACTCCTAACCTGACCACTTTCAAGTATTTGGCATACCTGATCGTGCCATGTTGATATGTCAACATATAAAAATAACTAAGAAGAGAAACCCAGCTTTGTGAACAAGGATTTGACACACGAAAAATGTTGTGTTAAATTATGTTTTGTAGTTACATTTTTCTTATATCTATGAACTTATTTAAAATTGATGTAATTTTACATAAAAGTAACGATTAAAAAATACTCATACCTACATTTTAATGTTGTATTAGGATAACCTTCAATTTCATTGTTCGAAATGTTTTCTTATACAAATTAAGCTAATCCTTTATATGAAAAAAAGTATTATCAAATTTCAATGGCCCTTCATAAATGATTCAATAACCCTAAAGGTCAATTATCTCTCTTGTGTAGAGATAGTACCATCGTAATTTGAACAGGGCTCGGTCGAGGGAAACCTTTCATGAATTTCCGCCCCACGATAATTAAGTGATTTAAATCAAATTTCTTTCGAAGGGACAAAAAAACGTAAACGTTTTTATATTTTAGTAATTAAAAAATATATAAAGTAGTTAATGATGAAATATGTCATCACAGTTGTTAAAATCCATTTTTTATATTCAACAGTTAAAATGATTTAATTTAAGTTTTACTTGTTAAATGCCACATAAATTTAATTAAAAATGAATAGATATTCTCACAAAGTGACGGCCAAATCGAATAATGAATAAAATGTACATAAATAAAAATGTTGATATGCGTTCGCTCAAAACCTTAAATCTTTTAAAGATATTCGCTAATTTCTTTAAAGTTTTGTCATAACGCTGCAACGCGTTGCATTCAAATACACCCGTATTGTATGTATAAGACAACAATTAAGTATGCTCAAGTAACACATCAAAGTTCAAGTAGCCCCGTTCTACGGTATTGTAGAAAACTTTAGGTGCATTTCGTTTTTTTTAACTCATCCTCTTTTCCGTTCTATATATTTGTAACGTAATCCATAATTCAAACATCTCTAACAGACAGTTTATAGCTGTCACTACACTGTTTCACCTATGAAACTGACCCCCGTAACGTCATGAATATTTTAATACGTATCATGAATATATTTAAACTTTTTCTAGAAAAGTTGACGAAAAATCTGATATTTTTCGCTCAACCTTTTATGAATTTCAAATCAAAAGCTTTTTTATTAATGTAATTTTTTGCTTATTTATTTCGCTTTTCGCTTCAAATAGATCATGGAGTATAGCATGATAATCTAAACGGATGGCAAACAAAATATCATTTATTTGGTTATTTTTGACTTTTCGGGTAAATCAAACTAGGTGTTGAAACTACATGTATTATTATTACTGATTTAACTGATTTACTGATTTTAAACTGATTATCATTAAAACTATGTATTGTAAGTTTTGTACTGACATTTCTTGGTGAAAATATATTTTATATAATAAAATAACGACTTAATATTTTTTTCCCATATATTGTAAACGTCATCATACTGGTCTGAATATGTCAGAAACCCGGTCACTAGCCAAAAGAAATATTTGTGGAAAAAACTATATAGTTTTAATTTTAATATAATTGATGTATTAATTTTTAAATCAAACACAGATTTTTTGAGTCTACTAAGTTGTATTTTACTAACAAAAACTCATAAAAAATTATTTTGTGACAATTTACTGTTATTTTATTACATGGAACCATAGAGATATGTATTTATAAGGCATTCGATGAAATTTTGACTCAGAGAACCTGAACATATCGTGAACCAGGCAATCGCCATGGATCATCCTCGAAAGACATCTAGAGAAGACTAAAAAGTTCATAGATGCTACAGAAAGTAACATGATTCAAATGTATGACCGAGGTGACGTTGTCTTTGATAGAAGGACCTACAACCTTAAGACGAGGAGAGCTGACCTCGACAGTCTAAGTCATAAGTTGGGATGGAGCAAGAAAGAAGAAGAAGAAGCCTACGATGAGATGACTATTACAAAGGGGTGAAAATCGTGAGAGTGTAAAAAATATACTCAAAATATGGAGTATGTAAGCATTGATATCATAACACCACAGAGATTCACGTGAAATATAAAATAACAATACGATCGATTGATAAAAGTTTTAAATAGCTTTGTTTACAGGATGAGGAAACAAATTTATAGCACAAAAGAATGTTTATTTCTAGAACAGAAAAATATCATTTCAAATATATATGTTTTTTAAGCCTGTCATCGATTGTTCGACAGTCAAAAATAAAGATAGTGTAATGTGATACTTAAAAGAAATAACGACCCTTCACCACTCGAATGGAAATAACTTCTTAATAGTCCAGACAAATTAAGCATAATTTAGGTCAAACCTGATATTAAAGTTATAAGTATCGATTTTTGAGGTAAGCATTCCTTAGGGTTCTTGAAGTGTCCCCTTAAAAGTCGAGGGGAGACAACTCTCTCCGACCTAGATTAATGCTTTTTCATTTCAAATCAATATTTATTTATTTAAAAAAAAAAACAATTAAAAACCTCAACCCTATTACGATTTTCATCTTTCATGATGGTGCCGTGGCGTAGTTGGGTAGACGCTCGACTGCGAAACTGGCGTCGCAGGTTCGATTCCCGCCAATTGCAAAATAAATTTAAGAAAGATTTATTTTCAATTAGTCTGGGTGTTTTGGATGCATTTTTCACATTTACCTTCCCCATCCATACCTACATTCATCCTACCTGCATTCAAGCTTCTTGAAAGGCTTTGAGGGTTATCCTCTTTTTTTTAAATCTATCGTCGTCGATTTATTACATGTGTCGCCTTTATTTGAAATTTTTAGGGGTCGAAACGATGTTTTTATCTTATAATGGACAGAAATATAAAAAAGTGAAATATAAACAATTTTTGCATCAATGACAAAATCAACTATTAAAATAATGTTTTTGAAATGGAAACATTGCAAGAAATATAGCATTATTTCAAATTTCTACTAATTTTTGTTGGAAATTTCGTGAAGCGTAACGAAACTAGACTGCGTTTACACTGTTTTAATATCTGCATGTGCGATACTTACTACATTACGGTATTTACTATTGATGTGAAAGTTTTGACCAGATGGGTGTACTATACAGACTAAACTTGTTTATATTAGACATCATATGTTTATTTCATTTTTTAAATGTATACATACTATATGTATACATGTATCATAATATATGTATACATATATTATGACACGTGTTTCGATGCGATCCGCATAATTTTCAAATACCGAATATTGGATGGATATAATCACAACGTGAAAATATGATTAATGCAACCACTTAAAAATAATAAAAATTAAATTGTAAATTTTGTTTTAATCATATTATGTTTTGACATCTCAACGAAGGTGAAGAGGATTTTGGAATTTTGGACAATTGCGGGGCTTATAGCCGACATAGGCTGGTTTAAGTGATCACTTTACACATGTGTTACATTCACTAATTCTACCCATGATTGACAATCACATTACTCAAATTCTTGGAAGTTCTATTTTATATGATCCAGTTTCAAAACATTGTGCTTGAATCACTACAATTTTACTACAAACATCTATTGGTGAGATGAAAGAAGCTTTTTAGGCTTATTTATATCATTTTGAAATGATTCATTCATAGTTAAAAGTTGCTTTAAATGTTATGATACAATTCGCATTCAATCTAAATTGGAGACGAAAAAGTTTTACAAAACGTAAATTGAAAATAAAAATGATCGCTCTGTAGGGTACGTACTATAATTTCAACTTTAAACATCATTTCGTCCAACCTTCAATTACTCGTAAACTCTATGGAATACCAAACAATATAATGGAATTGGTAAAGGATCGAACTTTCAGATTCGTGATATTATTGTGCCATTTCCGTTGTTTGAATTTCAAACAGATAGGGAAAAGTCTCGATACGTGATCTGTTACCAGAAATGTAAGTTCTACAATGATAGTTTAATAAAATGTTATTGTTAGGTTATTGAAATTTTGAAATATGTTTACCGAATGAACGAAAGGAATTTCAATAAGACAAAAAAATTGAATATTGAAAATAAAGTCATTCATATACATTAAAATACCATATTTTACTCTTACACATATTGTAAAAAATTAATAAAATAAATGTAAAAAATTTATGATGTAAATATAAAAAAAGAAACATTTGTATAAGACCACTTTTGAGTTTATTAATGTAAACATTCTTTAAAACCCATACTGCGCTGCATGCAACCCATCTTAATCTCATCAATTGATTCGGCAGTCACTTTGTGGTAAAATCTATACATTTTTAATTAATGCTTTACTTAGTAAATGCCACTATTTCTTAAAATCTACTGTGACACGTGTTTCGATGCATTCCGCATCATTTTCAAACGGTGTTATACGTACAAACGGTGCATACGGTGTTTGAAAATGATGCGGAATGCATCGAAACACGTGTCACAGTAGATTTTAAGAAATAGTGGTATTTACTAAGTAAAACATTAATTGAAAATGGTTATCTTAATCGTTAACACATGAAGGAAAGGTAATCATCAGCCTTCCGCTTCAGGTACCAGTCCAGGGTAATAT
The DNA here is from genome assembly GCF_059751285.1 of Brachycentrus maculatus. Taxonomy (NCBI): domain Eukaryota; kingdom Metazoa; phylum Arthropoda; class Insecta; order Trichoptera; family Brachycentridae; genus Brachycentrus; species Brachycentrus maculatus. The sequence continues at coordinate 280,450 of NW_028281087.1, forward strand.
GGAATAAATATTAGTGTCAAAAACTCACTTATATTATTTATGTAAACATTAATAAACTCAAAAGTGATAAGTTTCTAAACTACAGATGCTGTCATCATTAAGTAGAAACAGTTTGTTTAATTACCCGTCTATAAGAATATCTATAATTCTAGGAAACTAATCCTGTTTTCAACAATAAATAAATGATAATAATGTGAAAATTTCAATTATTATATTATTAAGTTAATACTACAACATTGGAGTGTGTCTAAATACTTGTTCACAAAATCTGGATTATCTCCAATTACAGGAGTTATTTTCATATTATTTTTTGACATCTCATCAAAGATGAAGGAGAATTTGGAAGTCTGGGCATTTACGGGGCTGACGGTTTACCTAGGACAGTCGTTAATACTAAAGTTAATACTAAATCAAGTCAAAATTAATTACAAAATTAATTCTTCATCAACCCATTTACTCATACATTATGTGTGTGTCTGTTTGTGTATTATATGCATACTGTGGGTTCTTGTTGAACACCTACTTAACAGAAGGGAAGCAAGATGAAAGCGGATTACTTTTAACACAGATTTATTCAGTTCCAAAAAATGACAGTCAAGAAATATTTAAGAATAATCGCGTGATTCTAACGTAAGCGCAGTTGGAGGTGGACGTGTCGATCACTGGACGAGCGGTGACGGAAAGTGACGCCCTGGTTTTTGTTCGGCCCGAGCTCGGCTTCGTTCTGTTTGCGTGTTCGATTTCTTGTTTTGCGTGTTCGATTATGCTCGTCCGTTCGATTGTTGTGGGTTGCCACAATACTATATTCATGGTTAGTATATCCATGTAATTTTATAGATTTTTCATTAACGAGGCTATTATTCTTTATCCACGTCAATCGTCGAAGAACGGATAATTGAGGTAATTAAGATCTCTTACTGACATATCCATTGTTTGTTATTCTACCTGTTCATCTCACGATCACCCCGTGTGTTACGATCTCTAGACAGCTATTATTATTGGCTCATGAAATCCTGAAAACATTCCAACACACTCAATTGCATGAAAGAAAAAAGAACTTCTTTCACTAAAGGGGCATAAACAGTCAATGAAATGTCGGTTTTGATTCAAGAATTTTAAATTCTAATTTATATTTGAAGCAATAATTTAGTGATTTTACATTTTATAACTAAAATTTATCTTTGTTTTAAAATCAATATAAATATTTTATTATAAATTAATTATCATGTTTACCGGTTTCGAAGCTAACCGCTTCTTACCGGTAGACATTATAAGTAAGTTATTATAAAATATTTTCGGTGATTTTAAAACAAAGTTTTAATATATTATTAGATTAAAACCAATATTTGTAGCTTTTCCACTTTTTTTTTATTTGACCAGCGACCGGGTTTCGTCGTTACCGACATCATCAGACTGGTGATGTCGGTAACGACGAAACCCGGTCGCTGGTCAAATAAAAAAAAGTGGAAAAGCTACAAATATTGGTTTTAATCTAATAATATATTAAAATGCAATTCCATCACGAAGTGTCAGTGGATAATATAAATCTACTAAACAAAGTTTTATTTTAATTATAATTTTTAATCCTATTTCTCAAAATCAGCTTGATACAGATACTGATCAATACATATAAATATACAGAAAAATATTTTAGTTTATATTAGTTTTGTGGTATGGTAATACGACACCCTTCTTATCATTCATCGTTCACTTTGTATATTACCACTTTTAAAAACAATATTTTATGACTACCGGTTACGGAATAATCATTCAATCATGAAGTCAAACAATGTCCACATTTGACCTAATGATGGAATTATTATTCCAAAATCGGTAATCATGAAGTAGTATTTTTTTAAGTAGTTTTACACAATGTAAACAATGAATGATAAGGAGAGTGTTATATTAATAAATATATTTCCTGGTATTGTTTATTGACCGAAAGATAAAAAATTGTCAATACTGCATAAAAACAATGCAACATAGTGTTTATCTTCGATATACATTTTTTTAGATGGGAGTGGCATTTATTATTTGCGTTTCTTATTATATACAAGGTTAACAGCGGATCTAGCGGATTTTTGTTTCTTTTAGATAAAAAAAATTGTTTGATTTTAATCTGTCTTAGGAACTAGAAGGTTAAACTAGTAAAAAACAAAAAAAAATAAAGAATTACGTAAATAAAGTAAATATGTAAAAGAAAATCACCCACAAACAAAAACAATAAATAAGTGTGAGTCCCTCTCCAAGTACAAGAGCTTAGGTCTCTTTATTGAATGAAACTGCGTAATTAATTTTAAGATTGTAAAGAAGAAATGTCTTGAAATATTTTTTTTTTAAATCTTAGTCAGCCATGTTTTATTTACAACTGCATAGTATTAATATCAATAATTATTTTAACTCTCATATAGCTTTATAAATATATCATTAATTGATTCAGCAGTCACATTTTGGTAATATCTATCCATATTTTATTTACTTTTACTTGGTAAATACTACTATTTTTAATAATCTATTGTGACATGTCGCTCACTCCTTTCAAGAACGTCATAAATCAAAATTCGTAAATTTTCAGTTGTGCATGTTTTCGGAATGCCCAGAAAATGAACTATTTCCCAGCAAAAGAGGCATATTTTAAACTTAATATTTACCCGCCACAGGGCAAAAAATGTTGCTTTTGCATTTTTAAGAAAAGGTGTTGTGTGATTATTTTTATAAGTATTTTTCAAATTAGGAAAAAATCTTCAGATTTTACCTTAAAAGATCTGTTGCACAGTAAAAATTTCAATAAGTGGCTTGATATTTATTTTTAATACATTGTGTTATATTTTTAAACTTAAAAAACGTTCTCCTGAAAAATCAAGTTTTTTGATTTATGACGTTCTTGAAAGGAGTGAGCGATACACAAGTTTATAGACTCTCGATTATCCGGAATCGTATTAATCGAGCAACGGATTAAAATGACGTATTTTTTTAAAAATCTGTGAACTTTTATTGATGTGTTTCGATGCATTCCGCATAATTTACCAACACCATTTTTAAAACCACGGTATTTAAAAATGATACAGAAGACATCGAAACACGTGTCACAATAGATTTTTAAAAATAGTGGTATTCATCAAGCAAAACTTAAATTATAAAATATGTATTGTAAAATATGCCCTCAATATGGGCAAACTCAATGAGAGCACATTTTTGTAAACTGTAATGTGTATGATAAAAATATTTATTTGAATAAATAATTAAAAAGATGACAAGTGAAAATTTAGAATCTAAAACAATTTATTAAATATAAAAAAAAAGTCACAAAGCTTGTTACATATTAGAATTTCCAATACCTCGCAAGTTATGAGATGCTTCGAACAGGGTAAAGTAGCAATTAGCAGATCCGACTTTATTCACTGTACCAAATATACCACATCCCTAATAGCTCAAACTAAAATCTGCTTAAAATATAACCTGCCTCGCGAGAAAATAATTTAAAGGCATTGTTGAAAGTTCAGTTCTGCTTAAAGCCTGTTCTAGGCGCAGACAGCAGTGAACCGCTTGGTCCCAAAGCAATGGTTACCCCGCAGAGTATTTTCACTTTGGTGGAATTAAAGCAAATAGGCGCTTAGTCAAAAAGGCTATGTTGTTTCTGCGAGGATGAACAAACACGCTATCTTAACCCTTCGGCTACCACGACTTTAGGGGTTACTTTGCTAGAAATACCGTGATTTAAACCTAAATAATTCAAAAGTAAAACATGTTCGGTAATTTATAAACACTCCGTGACATTGTGGAAATCAATTTGTTTTTGACGCACGACAAAAATATCTCTTGGATATTTAGTTAACTAAATGTATGTTGTAAAAATTCGACCAAGTAAATGCTACTTGCTTAGTGTCCACCTCCTTTTTAAGCCGTGCGCAAAACACTGAAGATCAAACGACTCCCAACCTAATTGACGACATCCGGTGTTGAAAGAAATAGAGTAGGGGTGCGAGTAATTAACAAATAAAAAATATTTGATTTTTTCTAGTTATGATATATATGTATTATATATTATTTATTTAAACTAAAAATATTGCACGTTGTTTATTAACCTTGATCTCTAAAAATGTATCTTTTAGAATAATATCTCAGCTTTACACAACTTTTCACAGAAATTAAATTGGTTTAATGTACTTTGTTCTCCTAGTTCCTCTTTAAGTTTTTTGTAACTTAAATTTTTGTAATATTACAAGAATATCGATGAATAACTTATTGAAAGAAAAAAAACATAGTATGAATCGAAATTTTTTGCACAAACCTGAAGGAATCCCTAATATATTGTCCAAAATGCATCTGATACTTTTATAAATCATGACGTCAGATCCGACGGATCCGGTATTTCTCGCTAGAGTACCAAAAACCTTTCGGATTTCGGTAACCAAAGTGTTAAGAGTGTTACCATAAGGCTGTTTACTTTAGCGGGCCAACTTGCCGCTGTCGTATTAAATATTTCTTAATGGGATGCTTTTACATAAATGTGCTTCCCTTGTCTAATTACCTGAATCACTTTGTTGACTTTGCGTAAAATTGTGCTCGTCCGGCCAAATGTCGCTAAAGCAAAAATGTAGCTGTGAAAATTTGTAGAATATGTAAAAATTCAGTTTATCAGTTATAAGTATGCCACAATAACTAATTAATTTCAGCATTATGAAAAACAGCTAATATAAAGCTGCTCGTCATCAATCTGTCATTCTTACTCTTCCTAAAATAAAACTAGTTTCTATTTTCACGTATTGATGAGAACATCTTTAGTTCTCCAATAAATAAATTTAAAAGTGGTCGCATCAAGTATTTTATTAAACTAACTAACCAACTAAGCACCACACCGCTCCCTGCAGCGGTAGGCATAGAGAATAAAACACCACACCAAAATGTCTTTACAAACTATCTTCGCTCTTCTCCACATTCATGCATCTCCGACTCCTAACCTGCCCACCTGTATTTGAAATACTTGAAAATCTCAAGTTTATCTCAGTCTTCCTCTGCTCCTAATTTCATCCCTATTCGCCTCATAAATTTGTATTACTACTCTTTCTTCACTCATTCGATTCACATACCTAAACCATCTCAAAACACATTTCTTAATTTTTTCGATAATGCTCATCTCATCTTCCATTCTTTCTCTCATTTTACCATTTGATCGTCTATCATACATCGTTTTGCTGCACACTCGTCTGAGAAAACGCGTTTTGACTGTATACAATCTATTTTTTATCCTCACAAAATATAGCCAAAGCATGGAACGCATTCACAAAATGTCACTCATCATCACTCTGTCATTCTTATTCTTCTTAAAATAAAAACTGTTTGAATTTCCAACATTTTTAATTGTATTCAAATACTTGTTCACAAATCTGGGTTTCTCCACTTAAAAGTTATTTTACATTTTTGATATCTCAACATAGATGAAGATGAATAGACACGTGTGTAATGTGATCGCTTATCCAGCCTTTGACAGGTCGTAAGACTTCTATATTCTTCTTCATCTATGTTGCGATGTCTTTTTTTGTATTTCCACTTGTTGATCTGTAGTTCAATGTGGAAAGATTGAAGATTTTTTACAAACACAGATCGGTATGGCGTAGGTACTATTTTCTCTGCTTACTCCTGCGGTGAAGCGGCGTGACGATTAGTTAGTTTATTATACCAATCCTTGGCCAACATTGGGGATTGCGAAATTCAAGCTCAGATTAGTTCAATTATTTCCAGAACCCTTTACAACATGACATAGAAATAAAACACCGAAATCCGTCTTTATGGTGTCGTTAATGAAGAAAATAAACGTCTCTATGTCGATAAATCAATATTTAATGCCATCATTATGACTAGTTCATTATTGATTAACGACGCTTTTGACATATGTTCGACTGTCATATATTTCGGGCTATTTCAGTTTCGTGTTTTGACAAGGTTGTGTTGCGATTGACGATCGGTCAATATTTATAGTAGGCGTCCCAAATTGAGATGAAGCGTCTATAGTTTTTTTACGATGGAAGATGGATGTCTGAGCATTTCAGGGCTTACGACCTGTTTATTTATTTGGCTTGCTAAAGTGTACAACCACCTTATGCACTTATGTAACGCTAATCATTCTGCTCGGTGATTGAACATCCATTTTGCATGAATAATCATCATGCCGCTTTCTCGTATGGGTAGGCAGAAGTAATAGAATGCTTCACCAATCTGTATTTGCAAAAAACTATCACCTCTTCCATATGCATGCATCTCCTCATACATACTCGCCAATTGTTCTGACCTCTGACCTGACCATTTTTTTTCTATTGGTAAAAGCGGAATAAAATACTAATGGTTCAATTGACTATGTTAAAAGCAATACTTATTTATTTTTTTACAAAAATGTTAATAATATTAGTATTTACCATTCACCGAGATTTTCATGTCTACCGGTAGACACAAAAATTTCGGTGAGTGGTTATATATTGTTCTAATATTATTAACATTTTTGTAAAAAAATAAATAAGTAAAAATGACCAACTACAAAGTGAATGCTTTAAATATTAATAATATTGTGAATAAAAGTAATATTAAACTAATCATTTATGACGGGATATGGTTGGGTAATAAAAGCAAAAGAAGACCGAGGAAAACTTGGCATGATCGAGTATTTCTAATGCTTGGGTATGGTCAGGTCAGATTTCGGAATTATCGGCGGGTAAATATGAAGAGATGCATGGCTGTGGAAAAGATGAAGATTGTTTTGCAAAGATCGGTGTGGCGTTCTATTGTGTTTGTCTACCCCAGCAGGGAAGCGGTGCGATGGTTAGTAAGTAAGTTTTTTTTTAAACCTGTTACGTCAAATTTCTTTAAAACGTGATATTTAAGTAAATAACTAAGCAGTATGGTAACATTTTGAGTGTGTCCAAATACTTGTTCACAAAATCTGGATTATCTCCAATTACAGGAGTTATTTTCATATTATTTTTTGACATCTCATCAAAGATGAAGAAGAATATGGAAGTCTGGGCATTTACGGGGCTTACGACCGTCATAGGCTGGTTTAAGTGATCACTTTACACACGTGTAACATTCACCAATTCTACCCATTATTGACAACCACACTACTCAAATTCTTGGAAGTTCTATATATTTGAACCAATATAGAAACCTTGTTCATAATCCAGGATTCGGATCTCACATACTAATATAAGAGTTTCTGCTTAATAAAAAGCTTCTTTACATCTCACCAATAGATGTCTCTAGTGAAGTTCTAGTGATTCATGAACAAGGTTTCTAAATTCTTCCATAGACTTTCTAAGGTTTCTAAAGACTTCCATATTCTTCTTCATCTTTGATGAGATGTCAAAAAATAATAAGCAGTATGGTTTTACGAAAACAGTTCCTTAAACTCAAAGCTCTGTGATCATTCTACTGAGCACAATACGCCTTTATCTTACGGCAAGTTTTGCTAATTACTACTGTAACTTGTACAACTACAGAAGTTAGTAAACCTGTTCTGTAATGAATACTCGCATAAAATGTCTACAAACAACGGAAAAAGTTAGTTTTCTCACAGGAAGAAAATATTAATTACGGCGGATCTGCCCGTTTATAACGAGATCAGAAGATAAAACAAAGCTTTTTCCATGAAACTTTAACGATTGTCTGGAATCACTGTATTAGAAACAAGAAACAAACAGCAATCCACGAGACAATCATTGTGAGTCAAAACTTAGAAATCCAACGCCTAAAAGTCGAATAGAAAAATACAAGGCACGGGGAAAATCATTATAAAATAAAAGTGGACTGTAAGAAGATACAAAACATTTTCAAAATACTTTGATAATTATATCAAGATAATTGAAGAATTTAATAAATCAACAACTATTTGCTTTTATCCACTTTTATTGTTTTTGACCAGTGACCAGGTTTTGTCGTTACCGACATCATCAGACCGATGGGAGCCTAATAATAATTGCATGTTGCATACACAACAAGGCTGGGGTTTTTTAAAATGGAAAATGCATTTATTATTTACCTTGCGTATTATGTAAAAGTTTCAAAGATCATTCAGTGTATTTTTGTTTTTTCTATCTTAAAAAAATAATTTCATTAATTGATTCGGCAGTCACTTTGTGGTAAAATCAATATATTTTTAATTAATGTTTTACTAAGTAAATACAACTATTATAGTGGTATTAACCAAGTAAAACATTAATTTAAAAAATTTAAAAAGTTTAGTTTTAATCTGTATTGGGAACAGGAGCGATAATTTAGTGTTACTAATCAGGAACTTCTCAGCATTTGCTCATTACTGGGAGATATCTAGGATTGAAAACAATATTTTTATTGATATTTTTTTTAAAACATTAATCAATTATTTTTTACACTGGGATTCGCGTGAAAACATTATTTCTAATTTTTATGACGCTTTTAATTTTGCTGGTAATTTTATTCACAACATCTAACATACATTAAAAAGATCTCTGATATATAATAAGAAGCCTACCAATAATGGGTAGAGTTCCAAAAACTTGAGTCGTGTTGTGAGAATGTTGAACTGCAAAACTCAAAATTACAGTAAATTATAAGGTGACCTTGAGGTGATTTTTCACGAAATAGGCGCCACATAAATTGGACATATTTATTATTAATATAAGGATTAGAAAAAACTTACGATAGGCCAGCTTTTGTGCCTTATTGAAATGCACGCCTTCGACATATAAAGTCAGCATGATAAAAAAATTGTCATAAATTACTATGACGAGTGGCCGTATGGTAATGTTATTTCCATTAGTGATATTATTTTTTGACATCTCATCAAAGATGAAGAAGAATATGGAAGTCTGGGCATTTACGGGGCTGACGACCATCTTTACATCTCGCCAATAGATGTCTCTAGTGAAGTTCTAGTGATTCAAGAACAAGGTTTCTAAATTGATTCTTAGAACTATATATGGAACTATATATATATATATATATATATATATATATATATATATATATATATATATATATATATATATATATATATATATATATATATATATATATATATATATATATATATATATATATATATATATATATATATATATATAAATAGAACTTCCAAGAATTTGAGTAGTGTGGTTGTCAATAATGGGTAGAATTGGTGAATGTTACACGTGTGTAAAGTGATCACTTAAACCAGCCTATGACGGTCGTCAGCCCCGTAAATGCCTAGACTTCCTTATTCTTCTTCATCTTTGATGAGATGTCAAAAAATAATATGGAGATAATCCAGATTTTGTGAACAAGTATTTGGACACACTCAACATGTTGTCCATTAGTGATGTTATATTCATGTTGAAAATTCAATCAATAAATGGCCGAACGCGTTCGTAGCGATGGAGGAAGGCTTAAGTGTGATCGATCGGAATCATAATTCCTGAGCGGTTTATCTGTACATCAGACAGAAGAAAAATCTACCTACAAAGTCTGAAAGGAAAATCTGTAATACAATATTGGAAAATGTTTCTCGAAGCGAGTCAAGTATTATTTGTTACGTCGAGCTGAATTTTAAATAAATCCCTAACTCGGAAACAAAGATAACCGAATTTTATTATCTTTATGACGTCTTGTCTTAAAATTATTATTTTATCATATTTTCTTCATAAACTTGGATTATGGTAAAATATAACAAATCACGTTGAATTTGTTTATTGTTAAGAGATTTTTTAGATTAAGTTTAAAGTTAGATTAAGGTTGGTTTGGATAAAAAAAACTAACTTACCATCACGTCGCTTCCGTTTTTATTTTATATAACTGATTTCAGTTCACCTGTTTCCAATATATTTCCAGCAATCACTCTCCTTTCTATATCAATATCAATCTTTCCATCCCTAAAAACATACTCCTAAAATATACGAAATCATCAATCAAAATTTCCCTATTTTAGACTAAACAACATAAGAATACAAAATTTTAATCACAGGATTTTTGGTGTTTCTATTTATTTTGTCCATCTCCGTATGGTCATCACGCTCGGCTACCGTTCTGGAGGACCCGGGTTCGATTCCCAGGGGGGGTAAAAAGAAATATAAGTGATTTTTTCACTCTAATATTTATTCAATATTACCCTGGACTGGTACCTGAAGCGGAGGGCTGATCACCTTTCCTTCATGTGTAACGATCAAGATTACACTGCGTTTGTATTACGCAGTGCCCTATGCACCATTGGGGTGCAGATAAGGGTTTTATTATTATTATTTATTTTAACACATGCAAGATCCTAAACGGATTATTTTACATACTGTGAGCTGGCTGGGAACATATTTTTTTTTAAATTATACAGCTTATAATTTGACTATTTATTTTATATACACTTTGGATGTGTCCAAATATTTGTTCAAGGATTCTTAAACAAAGTGTTGAACAAGTGAAAAACCCAGATTTGTGAACAAGGATTCGGATACATAAAAAATATTGTGAATTTAGAATATTTAAAATGCATTCAAATGTACATTTTGGCACACTTGAATGGACATATAAAATATGAAACTCTTATGCACAGATAGGTATACCTTAAGAACAAAGATTCTGCCTTCACACAAGAAAATCTTTTGTTCAAAAATGTTTACAGCATTTCGTAGTCGGAATGGATATTCAGCGAAATTATTATAGTACCACGTAGTAGCATTCATCTAGTTTTCCATTTAGCACCTTTTTGTATGCAAGCTTTTCCGCGGACCGAACACATTTCCCGGCATAGGGACAAATTTTCAACTGAAATTCTGTTCCATCATGGGGGTGACAAAAGCCGTTATTTTAAAATGAATGCTTCCATTAATAACTTAATCCACTCCCTCAAAAATTGGACCAACGGGACGCTTGAAAATTCTCAGAGTTTTAAAGGTCGAGTTTGACTAAGAACATGATTAAAAAATGTACATTTTTATTTTATTTATTATTCTGGCATTTTCTTTGTGGTAAGACATAATGATATTATTAATGAAAACACTTGTTTTTTTACCACTTGAGTTTATTTTATGACGACTAGTTTCGGAAGACCTGAAAATGGATGCTTAGCTTCCGAAACTAGTCGTCATAAAATAAACTCAAGTGGTAAAAAACAAGTGTTTTCTTTATTAATATGTATACGTTTACAATGATTAAAGAAAACACTTGTTTTTTACCACTTGAGTTTTATTATAGACTACATGTTTCAGAAGTTAAACTTCCATCATTCAGGTCTGTATAATAACTTTTTTTTTGTTTTCTTTAATCATTGTAACATGTCTTACCACAAAGTTAATTCCGAAACAATAAATAAAATATGTATATTTTTAACTAAAAAACTAACTATCACACAGCGTCACGGCAGGGGTTGGCAGAGAGAACAGAATGACACATAAATCTGCATTTGAAAACAATCTTCGCATCTTCTGCATTCCATCTCCTCATACATACCCGGTGATTATTTCGACTCCTGACCCGACCATATCTAAGTATTAGAAATACCTGATCATGCCAATTTTTTCTCGGTTTTTTTCTGACTTACTTAAAATAAAATAATATTCATCACAGTAAATGTATGAATAATATTACATTTCTGTTCACTTCATTTAATTCTAATTGTAATGCAGTTACTAATAATAAAAGTGGGAAAAACAAAACAGTTGTAGTTTGAATATAAAAAATACATTTCCAGTGTCAGTACAAAACTGAAATATAACAATATGATCCATATTCGTCTTCATCTCTGTTGAGATGTCAATATGTGGACAAACCCAGATTTGTAAGCAATGTTTGGACACACTCAAAATATTGTAAACATGATGTGTTTGCATCAGTGAAAAGTATCTTATACAATTAAGAAATTTTCTATAATTTATATTTAAAGCACTAACTTTGTGACTTTCCATTTATAATTAAAATGTAGCTTTGTTTTAAAATCATTAAAAATATACTTTCATGTATACTTTTATATACTTTTATAGTGACTTTAAAACAATGTTACATTTTAATTATAAAGAAATTTTATATTTTAATCATAAGCAAACGTATTAGATTCTGTCTTTTCTCACTAGATGTCGTTAATGCCTGCTCTAAGATAAGCAGCTTATATTATTTTCTTTATAAAATACTGCATAATTTAGCCTCAGTTTTAGTTTTTCTTAGCTTTGTCGAATATGCCCAATATCTTGTAACTAATTATAATCTAGAAGAAAACAAATTATTGAAGGTACGAAGTACCATAAATATGCAGATGTTTATGCAAAACTTATGAAATCATCTTGACTTGTTCAAGTAAGACAAATTGCTTTCTGCAAGTTCTTTATGCTCGAAGGTTCGGTTCAAGTATTTATTTAAGCCTACTTCTCTCCCTCCCTGCCTGCTTTCGATATGAAAAACCGAGTTAATGGTTTTATAAGACGTGGGAAAACCCTGAACTCCTCCGGTCGAGATTAAACGATGTTTTTTTCTACCTTGGCAAAGTTAAAAAGTTCAATCTGTTAAAGTATTGAATTATTTTTACCCTAAGGTCTTGTAAATTCTATTATCATCAAAATCCGTGTACCAAGAAACGAAATGGTCTTTGTATCACGGTTTTTTTTTTTAATATCTCAACATTGATGAAGAAAAATATAAAATTTTTAATTTAGGTTTTACTTGGTGTATACCACTATTTCTTAAAATCTATTCCGAAACGTTTTTCGATACATTCCGCATTGTTTTCAACGGTAATTTATTATTAGATTAAAACCAATATTTTTAGCTTTTCCACTTTTTTATTTGACCAGCGACCGGGTTTCGTCGTTACCGACATCATCAGACTGGTAGTAGACCAGTATCAGACCAGTCTGATGATGTCGGTAACGACGAAACCCGGTCGCTGGTCAAATAAAAAAGTGGAAAAGCTAAAAATATTGGTTTTAATCTAATAATAAATTAAAAATGCAATTCCATCACGAAGTGTCAGTGGATAATATAAATCTAGTTTTCAACGGTATTTGAAAATGATGCGGAATGCATCAAAATACGTGTCACATTAGATTTTAAGAAATAGTGGTATATACTTCTTCTTCTTATTATTATTATTATAGGCCTTGCGGCCTGTTTTTAATTGGGATTAGCCTCCTGCGACGTCGATTCCCAGCTATCGGCCCATCTCTTTGGTGGTCTGCCCGGGAGTCGTCTACCATGGGGTTGGCCGTACAGTGCGATGTGGGGGGGGGGGGGTCTGGATGGTTCCATTCTCCTCACATGCGCATACCATTGTCTTCTTTGTTGCCTTCCCCACCTAACGACATCTTCGATCTCGCATATTTCCCTGATCTTGGCATTTCTCAATCTATCTCGAAGACTCTTGCCTGTTATGCTTCGCAGAGTCTTCATTTCTGACACTCTAAGCGCGTTTTTTGTGTTTGGTATTTACTTAATAAAACTTGTATTAAAAATGGATATTTTTACTACAAAGCAACTACAGAATCAATAAATGGAATTATTTTTATCCTGAAGTCGAGTAAATTCTTTTACTAAGATAATTTGTTTACCAAGAACGAGATTTTTTGTAACACTTTTTTATTATTATTGATATCTTAACATAGATAAAGAAGAATATTCAAGTTTAGGAATTTTTAGGGCTTCCGACTTATCATTGGCTGGTAGAAGCTATCACTTAATTAGTACACGTGTAACTTTCGCCATTCTACTCAAATTTGGGAAGCTATATTTATGCTTTAATTGAAAAAAATTCCGCGTTGTACTTCTTCGGTGACATCTATAGTCAAATTAGTACGTTTGTGAATAATTTTTAAAATCCCAATAGAGTGGTTGTCATCCTAGGGTTGAATAATGAATTTTACCCGTGTTAATAACTTCGGATAAATCTTTTATTTGATTATGTAATAACAATTTACTGTGTGTGATATTAGTGCCTTAGTTCATAAACATTCATAAAAATAATTCGGATATTGCAGTGAAAAGAAGATAAGAGGCTTAACGCGGACAAAGGACGTATCGGCTGAGAGATTACTAGAAAGTTGATAAACACATAGTAATCTCTTCGATGCTTCTTCTAACGTGAATTTTCAAATGAACAACAGACGTTCTTATATGTTCATCTTATTATATTGTGGTATACTCAGAAGTGAGTAGGTCCACGAACGCTAAACAAAACATATTAATTTTATTTATTTCCTTTACATTTTACATAATTTCAAATAAAAAAATACAATAATCTGCCCGCACTAAGTTTTCCAGTGCTAAATACACATTTTACAAAAAAAAAATACCTGTTAAGGTAAGAGCTGGTTATATTGCATTTATACATAATTTTTCAAAACTTTAATATTTTTAAAACATAATTAATTTTAAATAAAGTCTTATTCGAAGAGTGAAATATATAAGATAGATACTGATGACATAAGTGAAGAAATTTAGATCGTAGGACATTACTGCGATATAGGAAATAAGGAAGGAAGAGTAGGTATATGATTACATAGGCATTACAGCAATATAACAGTAATTTACTACCGTTCTAATCCTTATCCGCACCCAATGGTGCATAGGGCACTGCATCATATTAACGCAGTGTTTACTTGATCGTTACCTTCATGCAGGCAAAATGATCACTCCTGCGCTTCAGGGACGAGGCCAGGGTTATTTTTTTTAAATATCATACTGTAAAATCATCATAATTTATTTTCACCCTCCCCTGAGAATTGGTCACGCTAACCATCACACCATGGAGGCAGACATTTATTATCGTACTATTCTAAAATTCATGGGAAAAACTTAAAAAAGACTTAAGAAACTGGCAGTAACATAGACAGTTGGTTGTTAGTAGCAAGTGAATGATATCCCAGAAGAGGGTAATACCATGTAAACGAGTTAATCAGGTATTTTTTCAACGCAGCCTTCAACTTGAATTATAATATATACCAAGCGCCTGACGTCACAGAATACCACATAGCTCAGGATAGGCCAAGAAGATCAAGGAGTAGAATATGAAAATCGCTTCCGACTTTTCCGATAAAAACTAATGGTTACTTAAGCCGCTTTTGATAGACTTTGCTACTTTTCTTTAATATCCTTCCCAATTACAGCCCTCTTCCCTAACGGATTATTTGGGGATGCTCGTTCTCCCGTTTTAGGGTTAAATGCTGTTATTTACTGCGGCTTCACCATCCATACAGATCAAACTCCAGTTAACCCGGCAGTTAACTTTAAGTCGTCGATAAAGAAAGTTTAACTCGTTTATTTCCCCAGCGTTTGATGAAGATTTAGAACAAGACCTGACACTTAAAATGTCGATATATCTGAGTGCTAATTTGGCCTCGAAGTTCAAGATTTATATATTTCTGACCTCTATCTACACTCAGTGGTGCACAGGGTACCTTATCGGATTGACGTTGCGTTTACTTGACAGCTAATTATATGAGAGCAAGGCGATCAATCTTGCACTCTTAAAATTTTTTGACACGTTGTATTCTTCATTTTCATATGCTTCGCGGGTATACTGACAAAAAATGTTAACTCTAAAATCCCTGTTTGAATAATCCTTGTTATTCAAACCTTTTAGCCTGAATAAATACCACTTTTAAACTTAAAATTGAATTTACTTATAAAACCATATAAATATGATATATCAAACTATTGTATTTTGACAGTGGAACGTTGAAAACTTTTTAATGTGCATCATTAAGTAAAAATTGCATATTTTCGAATTAACGTTTTTTGCCAGTACACTCACGATTTTATTTCATTTGATTCTATAATTTGAAATACTTGATCAAGCCAAGTTTATCTTGGTCTTCCTCCGCTTTAATCATTTTCATTTGCCTTTTCAATTTGTTTTACTATTCCTTCACTCATTCACATCCTATCTCAATTTTAAACGCTCTTGGGACATTTACAAAATGTATATATATATATATATATATAATATATATATATATATATATATATATATATATATATATATATATATATATATATATATATATATATATATATATATATATATATATATATATATATATATATATATATATATATATATATATATATATATATATATATATATATATATACCCAGGACCTTCCGCATGGTAGCCATTCGCATTACCACTTTACTAAGAAGGTGGGCGTTTTATGTGTGTAAAATTACGATTTGTGTTCCAGTATGTTGATAATATGTTTCCACATCAAGTCCATGTATGAAATCGATAACAAACCCACCTGAATTATTTAAGATGTGCATTATTTATAACCCTAGAAGCTCCACTAACTCTATCGAAGACACAAACCATTAACCGATACGTCTGCTTCACGTCTGTGCGAAGGAGAAAATAAATAAACCTTCTTAGATATTAATATTCGTGTAAACTATAACATAAAGAGAATTTTCGATAAATAAAGAACAAACCTATTGATTGAAATTCTCATACAAAAACTCAATCACTCTAAAATTATGGTTTGTGAGAATTTAACAAAAACAGTAATTACTAAAAATTAAACGCTTTTTGAAGACCACTAATTGTCTTAAATATAATTGATTTTTTTACTCTTATATTTATTCAATTTTACCCTGGACAGGTACTTGAAGTGGAAGGCTGATCACCTTTCCTTTATGTGTTAATGATCAAGATAACACTGCATTTATATGATGCAGTGCCCTATGCACCATTGGGCTCAGATGAGGGTTTGAAGAAGAATAAATGAATAATGTTCGATGATAAAAATGGTGGTATTTTGCGTCATTGTTATAAAGATATAATATATACATTTCCATTATAAATTCTACCATGTAAAATTGTTACGTTTTGACACAGGATTGGTCACGTTTTGTCACAATTTTAATTAATATTTCGATGGAAAACAGTAAACAGAGCAGATTTGCAATTAAAGGATTTTTGTGCAATATTGGAAATGTAACTTTTTGGTGAGGACCTCCACATATGTAGACATATAATATCTTGAACAAATATACCTAAACTCGACATTTCATTGAAACGGTGGTTAAGTAGGAAGGCATGCGGACAATTATCGCTAACAAGCGAGATCCAGAATCCAGAGCAACGTGTAGATAAGGCGCACAATATACACACATCTCTCCCACACAGCTTACCTTGAAGGGTCACCTCGGCGCCTCCCTCCTCAGTCTTCCTGCGCCCCTCATCTCCTGGTAGTTTCCCCTCCTCGGCGCCGCGAACATTGTCTACACTAGACTTGTGTTTACTAATCTTCTCGGAAGATACAGTAGAGTTGCTCTGGAAGCGCCGATTGATCCTCCCCGCCAAGAGAGCGATCGGACTCGAGTGATTGGACCCGCTCTTCTCATTCTCAGTCCTTATGGCCACCACCTTGCTCTCGACCAAAGCCGCTAGGACCGTTTCCAGGCGAGCCACATCCAGAACGCTCTTGGCAAACTCTTCCTTCTCGGCTGGAATCAAGTCATCCGTTGAAACTGCCTTGTCAGCCACTTCTATGATTTGTCTCATCGTTCATGCGGCTGACCAGGACTTCGTTCGGGAAACCCGGCATTAGTGGGGAAATTTAAATATTTACATTCGCCGGCGCGTTCACTTTGATTTCACACTTTATCCCAAACAACTATTTAGCACGAATCTCAAATAAACTTACACCTCTTCATTCTCTAGTAAAAAAATCTTACGATTGTATAATTTTCAAATACACCAGTTGGATTAGTCACTGCACGTTTATGCTCTGGCGCATACTCATTGCGAATAGCCGACGGATCACTTTCACAGAATAAGCGATGGTTAAATATAACGACATCGAGTTCAGCAGAACGTCTGTTTTGCCGGTGACATTATTGTCACATACCGTTGAAATGGTCGGTAATCTGAATATCCTCGTAAATGCCGTTCAAATAACGCGATTTTCCCTTCAATATCTCTCATTCGCCGCCCTTTTTCCGGGCAGTCCCAAATATTTTTGCGGAATGACTCTCCTGACGGAGCGGCCATTGATTGCCAATTTTCTCAAATGTCTAGCTCCTGTAGATAGGCATCGTGGTCTATTATCGTCCCGCCCTAGGAGCGGACTTGCAGCTGCATCTCTCGGATGATTGCATGTCGGTACTTCCTAATACAAACAGATGCCGATGTTGACCGGTATTGTTCGATATTCGTCCATTATTGATGACACAAGGGACTCGACCGAACTGGAAATTAATAGAAAATTATTAGTTTTTAATAGATTACAAATTTGTAATATGGTTCATAATATCTTAAATAAATTGAAAAATGTATTTACACATATACTGTTGTTGAGTTCTTTTCGTATATTAGTTATAATTTTGATATAGACTTATATAATGATATACAATCCGTAGGGTCAATAATCAAATATATTATCAGACACTGGATTAATAATATAGTAAAAATTTATAAAATTAAATAAATTATAAATAAAACACTTGTTTTTTACGTATTACGTTTTTTATGTATTATTTTCTTTATTAGTTTCGAAAGTTACAGATGCTTCCATCTATGGGTTTAAACCATGCAGAAATTAATGAAAAATTAAGATGAATTTAATGTTTTTATTTAAACCCGTAGATGTAAGCATGTGTAAAAATATAGTATGCAAGTAGTAAAAAACAAGTGTTATATTCGTATATTTACATTTGAATTATGTTATACCACAAAGTGAATACCGACACAATAAATAAATTAACAAAAAATCCAGAAACGGAAGTTCTGAGACTATTTTCATAATTATGATTAATATAACAGTTTTCCTGAATCGGTTATAAAATAACGATTATCTACGATAAGTACATATTAAAATAATCGTTTTTGTTAGTGCCATACCAAATTAGATTAACGCACGATATATTAAAGGCCTCCCCTTGGTAAACTAGTGGTATCTGATGAAACTATTACGATGTCACGCGAAAAAGGGTTCATAATAACTCACTTTTTTTAGATTATTTTATCGTTGTAAATGTGAAAATATTACCGTAAACCAGTGTTGCCCAACTTTATTTGTACCATGCCTCACATCAATGATTCATATTTTACCTATCAAATTTTTATTTACTTTAAAAAAATCTCATTAGTAAAATTATTGCTTCAAATTAAAAAATTGCATTTATAGGGTGGCACAAAACTAATTCCCCTATCGGAAGATATTTTAACTTTTGCAAATGGCGTCGTACGTCAATCAAATTTGAAATTTGTGAACTAGACTGCTGCAGTATACAAACAAATTAATAAAACGGGCACAAATATGTATCAATACTGACGGCAGCCACTTGTCAGATTTCATCGTTTTCTATTTACGAGAAAAATTAGGAAAGTCCAAATAAAGATTTTCATTACTCAAAACATTATTTTTTATTTAATAAAAAAAGTTATTCAAAAACAAAATTGAATTCTTTATTTTACGCCACCCTAAATCTATTTGTATGCTACAGCTGTCTAGTTTACAAATGTCAAATATGATAGCCATTTGCAAAATGATAACATTTTCCGAAAGTGTGATTAATTTTGTACCACTCTGTACAATATATCCAATCATTATTTAATTTTAAAAAATAAAAAATATGTACAAATTTGTATTTGCTACTCGAAAGAAAATAAGTGCGATCCTTGGGTTTGATATGAGCTGCAAAGAGTTTTTATGTGGTGTGCTAATTTGGAAAATGCATTTTTCGTTGATGCACAAATATTAATGATTTAACGCATTGCCCCCCAAGACATTCAAATTGCCCCCCAGTGGGGCGCACGCCACATGTTGGGAATCACTGCGCCTCAAACTATGACCTCTAGTTTGTAATAATGTATGTAATTTGCTCCGGTATTTGTATGTACTACATTTTGTGATAATCAATATTATTACAGTGAAACGTGTTGTACCAATTAATGATTTTTACTTGTTTTACAAAAATGTTAGTAATATTAGTATATGGTAACAACTCATCGAGATTTTAGTCTACGGATTTCGATACATACCCGTCTCTTCGTCAGGACAATAACTACACTACTAAATTAATAATACTCCATTTCATTATCATAGCACTATTCACGCATTTAAATCAGCACAAAATATTAATCACATGCGTTTTTGGTCGATGTGATTTCCAACATTCACTAAGGATTGCAGAACAACTAACAAAACAAAAGCCGAGATCTAACACGCATTAAGGATGTTTGTCAAAATAGGTCAGGGTTATACAGGTTGAAAGGAGTAGGCGGGGTCTTAAGTCGGTGGTGACAAATCTTGATTAATCTATATAAAATAATCAAAAAGTGGACTTATAGAACATAGATGTTTCGGCCAAAATCTGTGTATTTTTCAGAATAATTTATGTATTAAAATAGTATTAATAAATGTACGCGAGAAGAACAAAGAGATGCAGTTCATCGACTTATATTTTAGTATATTACTTGTATAGTACTTATATTTTAAGTATATATATTTAATATTGTCCCCACCACGTGTAGCTCCTTTAAAATCGTATATAAGGGGTGGCGGACAAAATTTTGTGTGCTCAGATTAAATAATATTCAAAACGTGTATACGCCGCGCTCGCTCTGTTTTTATATTGGTGTCGCTTTGTTCTTCTCGCCTTAATAAGTTTGTAATTTTCGATATATTTGTGACCCTATGTTCTTATAACTTTGTGATTTTTTAATAAATAAAAGATTGTCTTCATTTGCGCGTTTCCGTCTTCCTAATCAAAAGTGTTCCAGTACCGTTAGCAGTAACAATGGACTTAAAGAAGATATTTAGATATGGTTGATTTATCATAATATACTGGTACTTTTATTTGAAGATGCAAAACTGCACTTTTTATATAGTCAAGAAAATCTATTTTGTAATCTAACCTTAATCGTTTCTAGTACCGTAGAACGGGGCTACGATGTGTTACTTGAGCCCAGTACAAAGAAAAATATTTAGATCTGTATTTGGTGTACAATAATGAACATATCGACATGATTCATTGTTTCCCTGACAGGTGACACTTATTGTCACGATACGTTCATTATTGTAGACCAAATACAGATTTATTTATTTTTGTACTGGGCTAAAGTAACACATCAAAGTTCAACTAGCCCCGTTCTACGGTATATTTGTAGATCATTAAAATATATTTTTCAAACAGTATATATTTTTGAAATTTAAATTTGACTTGATAAATACCACTTTTTCTTTAAATCTACTGTGACACGTATTTCGATACATTTCGCATCATTTTCAAACACCGTATGTGAAGTCTTAATTTTAGAGTTGCTCTTGGGACGTTGAAGGATAAGGAGAGGGGATACTGTTACTTGTACCAAGTAAAATTTAAATTAAAAATAATTATATATATATATATATATATATATATATATATATATATATATATATATATATATATATATATATATATATATATATATATATATATATATATATATATATATATATATATATATGTGTGTGCGTGTGTGTGTGTGTGTGCACCACAAAGTGATGAATCATTAATGAAAATATATTTTATAAACAAAAAATAATAATAAAAAAATGACGGTGGTCACTTGATCAGTATATCCATAAAAACACCATGATCCGGACTTAATTCTATTTTTAGAGCCTGTATTAAGTTAATGTCATCAGAAAAAATAAAATGTTTTGCTCTCTCATCTAATATATATTTTCATTATTGTTGTTTATTTTTACGTTAACTTGAATGAATGGACAATTAAGAAAAGTAATTCTACCATTCGTTATTTTTTTTAGGTTGAATGGAATGACGTTAACCACTTCTCAATTGTAGTAAAATTGAAAATACTAAAAGATACAATAAAAAAAAACTACTTGATTTCAGCCCAAAAACGTACAAGAAAGTACGGTAAATGAAAAATAATAAATTTATAAACAATACAAATTAATGTCTCAATACGGGGTGTACCCAGTAAGGTATTCACATAATTAAAAAAATCTACGTAAATTATGAATACAAATCAATAATTATTTTTATTTTTTGGCTGATACTTTGTGACTTTATGAATAGAATTCAAAATTTGTTTATTAACCACATTTATTTTTGGTACTATTTTCCAACCGGTTTCGACAAGCACCTGGTCATGAATGCGATGGAAACTCTCAAAGTGGTTTTTGCAACAGTATAATAAAAAAGTACTTATCCCTGTAGATGACAAGGTCGAATCCGGTAACAAAAAAGGGCCAAAAAGTTCTAAAAAGGTTAAAAACTAAGTTTAAGTTTTATTTTACAAAGTAAAAAAATTATTACACAATAATTGAACTAAATTTTTCATAAACAAAAAATCAAACCTACATGTTTTAAATATATTTAATAATAATAAACCCTTATCCGCACCCCAATGGTGCATAGGGCACTGCGTCATATAAACGCAGTGTTATCTTGATCGTTTACACATGAAGGAAAGGTGATCGGCCCTCCGCTTCAGGTACCAGTCCAGGGCAATATTGAATAAATATTACAGTGAACAAAAACACTTATATTTATTTGACCCCTCTGGGAATTGAACCCGGGACCTCCAGAACGGTAGCCGAGCGCGCTGACCATTACACTACGGAGGCGGAAATATATTTATTAAGCTATAAATGTACACATAAATACTCCACATGTAAAACATAAATCGCATATTTTTTACGATGTAGATACAATCACGTGTGTTGATAATTCAATTTTATTTTATTATATATATTCATAATTAATAGGCATTCTTCATAACATAAATCAATCGCATCTTATAAACCAGATTGTTTATTTTTTTCGGAAATCGAAATAGCTTTTTTGTGTGAAAAATAATATGTTTATCTTCTAGCCGTAAACATAATACAAACTTTTATATTCCGAATACAAGATTAATCATGCGCGGATTGGAAACGGTTCGATAAACTTGTTAATAAAGTCCCGAATGTTACCGCCATTAAAACTTTAAATGGACTCACAGCAATATTTTTGGCCAATGTTTTCCTTGCATTCAATTTTACGAGGGTGCCAGACATGGATATATGAATTTCGGGATAGATGCATACAAAAGGTACATATTTTTTATTAATTCTCCTGTATTTTATGAATTAAGGAACAGCAATCGTCAGTTAAATCGTTGTAAAGAAATTCACTAAGCATAAAGATTAAATCTTTAATACGGAACAGTTAATTTTTTACATCACTTAATTTCATATTTGGATATTTTTCGAAAACATCAAAATGTTTTATGTAAAAATAAGAACAAAATTAGACAGATATCAACAATTTATGGAGATTTTTGAATTAGCTTTAAGTATTTTTCGAAAAAAAATCCTAAAAATAACGCTCTTTGCTGTATTTTAGACTAGGATATCCCTCAAAGTAAGTACCTACGTGAAAAGTTCTTTTTTTTATTAACTTTCTGTCATTTATGTATTTTCTGTTTGTTTGCCTTTTGCTTATGCAAAAAGTGTATTTTAACTAATATAATATAAATAATATATTTAAAATGTAACTTTGTTTTAAAATCACAATTAATATTTTATTATAACTTAAATATTATCTCTACCGATTTGGAATCTAACCGGTATACATTATTATTAAGTTATAATAAAATATTTATAGCGATTTTAAAACAAAGTTACATTTTAATACAAAATGGAAAATCACAAATTTAGTGCCTCAAATGTAAATTATATGTATATTTGAAATAATAATAATAATAATAATAACCCTGCAAAAAAAGCAGATTATGAAAAATCACCGTGCAGATGATAAAAAGTTCAATGTATGATTTTTTAAGTTATCTCATATAAAGCTAAATTAGATACTTGGACATCTTGCGGGAAAACGTGGTATATTATACATATCGAATACATACTGAACTTTCCGATTTAAACTAAGACATTCTTTAAAAAAAAAAATTACGATAATAAGTAACATTGTTTTATTATTTGGCAGTCACCTAGTGAAGCGCCGTTTCCTTCAATATATTATTTTGATTTACAAAGAAAATAATAAAAATGAAAAACATTTTTGAACTGCGTTTAGCTTTATCATTTGATACATTATAAAAGCAATGCTGGAGCTAGAATCAGAAAAAATGGTAGATACGTGGGTGGGGAGCTGAATTCTTGCCTATATTAAGCTATTTAGGAAGTTCTCTCATTCACATTGTTACACGAATAAAAAAATACTACCGAAGCATTTTTGGAATTTATCAATTTTTCTTTCATCTATGGGTGCAGTTGTAATATGTGTACAAAGCAATAACATTATTTTGCTATTTATGCATTATTGCACGGAGCACGTCTGTGTTTTGAACTGCTGCACGTTTGATAGACTTTCCGAGAAGAAACCATTTAGCTTGATGCATTATTTCTGAACATTCCTGGTAAACAACATGACATCGCTACATGTTCGTATATTATTCAAAAGTAAAATGAACGAATTTGAAATGTATTATAAAATGAAGAACGGATTAACGCGGCGTTAGCTTGGTCATTAATATATACAGATTAAGTGATATCTAGAAGCAGAATATATTTGATAAGATTCAGATAACGTAAGTGAAAGAGCTTAGGGTGAAGTCCATTATGAGAAAAGCCTCCGTAGTGTAGCAGATAGCACACTTAGCTACAGTGCTGGAGATCTCGAGTTCAATTCCCATGAAGGGTTTAAAAAATACATAGAACACTGCATCGTATCGATGCAGTGTTGTCTTGATCGTTAATTGTTCGAAATCACGTTCATCAATCCTACGATCCTTGAGGCTTGTCAAGGGAAATATTGAATAAATATGAGAGTGAAAATAGCTTTTTTTGATCCCTCTGAGTATAGAACCCGGGACCTCCAACACGGTACTGAAACGTGATAACTACTACACTGCGAAAGCGAACAAACAAAATTACCAGTAAGTTACAAAGCAATGTACGATTATGTATTAAAAAATGTGCGTGACGTCACGAAACAAACATATTTGTAAAATATGTATTTTGAAAGTATCAGAATAATTAAATAGATTGGCTTATTTAGATAGGAAAATAATAACAAAATCAATAGACTATAATAGAATCTACTACAGGTGTCTCTACCGATATCCATCTTGATATACCATCCGCAGGACAAATATCCAGAGTCTGATAGAATTAATAAAAATTGTAAGATAGGAATCAGTGAGAAATTTTTATTTATTTTTAAATCTGAAAATACCACGTACTACCGTATTTAAGCTTTTTCGAAGTCGTTACCTTACTAAATGCCATATTTAAGCATTTTTAAGCACTAAATGCCATATTTAAGCGTTTCCCTTTGTACCTTTCTTCACGACATATTTAAGTATTACCCATATCGTAATCTTTATGAATTCCATATTGAAGGATTTCCCACTTCGTCTCCTTACTAAATGCCACATTTAAGCATTTCCCGTTTCGTTACCTTACTTAATGACATATTTAAGCATTTACCTTATGCCATTACCTTACCAATTGTGTAAAAGTAACACTTTAATTAATAAAAAAAACCTCTTCAAATCACTTTTTAAATGATATTGTAACCACATATTCAAAACTCTCATAACCTGGATGGATTCTTAATAACACAAACTTTTCATAACATTTTTTTAGATTTTTCCGTGTCGACATAAAATAAATTTCACCGAATTGAAATGTCACTTTTGCGCAGTGTTTTCATTTTTTTCCGATAGTCAAATGACATTTTTTCCTTTGTACTTTTTTAAGTTTCAACTGTGATCGATATTGTATGGAAAATACCGTTCGCTGCAAAACTGATGCGCTGATGCAAACTATCACACAATTTCACTTATTTTGGCTTGATATTTTATATTTGAAAAATATATAAATTCATGGTTTGAAAATTATTCAAATGGCCGCAAAGGAAACTTTATAAATAATTGTGGCACTTAGGGCCATTTCCGCTTAAGCGACATTTCAATTAATCTGAATATTTAGTTAGAAAAACGTATAATAGGATTTAAGCTATTCTGACTCTTGGGTCTTTATTAAAGCTCAAAGCTTAAAAGTAAGATATAGTAAAATATATGTTAAAAAATGTGTAACTAACAATCATTACATCCATCATTTTATATATTTTTTAAAACCTTTGTCACTCTCACCCTTTCCTACTTCTGATAACAAAAAAAGTATTATACATTATTGTCCCCGCATCCTCAAAGGTACGATCGCCAAAAGGAGTGTGCTGCTTTTTAGTTAGTATGAAGTTTGAACTAACAGAAAGCAGATGTTGTGTAAAAGGGTGAGATGTCCATCAGCCAATTCGTATAGACTACATAGTCATTTAAAATATTTTCAATTTAAGTTTCTAGTGTGTAGTTTCTATAAATAATGGTATTTACCTAGTAAAATTTAAACTGAAAATGGATTAATATAACCATAAAGTGACTGCCAAATCAATCAATGAAATTTCAAATATTCTCCAGCGGTATTGTGATTCTTAAACTGAAGCTAAAAATGGATGTTAACTTTTTTTCCGCATTATAAATTTATTTTACGATTTTGGTGAATAATCTTATTTCTCATATTGTTTTTAAACATTTTTTTAAAGAAATAACCCGCAAAGCCCTCTATTTTTAGAAGCTTGTCTGTAGGTAGGAAAGTTAGGATAGGAAAGGTAAATGTGAAAAATACATCATAAACACCCATACCAATTGAAGATAAATCTTTTTTGAATTTATTTTGCAATTGGCGGGAATCGAACTCGCGACGCCAGTTTCGCAGTCGAGTGTCTACCCAACTACGCCCCGGTGCCTGCACATCTCAACATAGATGAAGAAGGATATGGAGTCTGGGCATTTACGGAGCTTACGACCGTCATTGGCCGGTTTAAGTGATCACTTTACACACGTGTAACATTCACCAATTCTACCCATGATTGACAACCACACTACTTAAATTCTTAGAAGTTCTATTTATATGATTTCGAAACATTGTACACGAATCACTAGAATTTTCACTAGAGACATCTATTGGTGAGATGAAGAAGTTTTTTTTAAGAATTTGACTCCTTTAACTCCTATAATTGGAAATTATCCAGATTTGTGAACAGGTATTTTGATACACTCAAAATGTTGTTAATCTTATTTCTTACGCTATTCTTAGAATCGTTAAAAAGTTAACATCGATTCCATCAGTGAAAACATTTTTTAAGGATTTATATTTCGCTGAACTTTTAAAGTGTTTTCGGATAAAACGACCCGCGTATATAAAATATGTACATATTACATGGCTGTCTACTTCCTGTTATATGAACATTTTCCATCTCAGTCTGCTAAGCGCTGGAAATTGCAAAGAATTTCCCGAAGGTTCTGAATCAAACATTCCACCCTCACTTTAAAAGCCACTATCTCAGGATGTGCTCGATCGTACCTTTACTTGATCCGTTAAACCTACATAATTAATAAAGGCGGGGAAAGAAAATTAGGTATTGTGGTATAAATAAATAAATAATAAAAAAATAAGGAAAACATTGTATCTTTTTGAGGTCTTAACATTGATGAAGAACAATATGGAAGTCTGGGTATTTACAAAGCTTATGAGTTGTCGTGGGCTGGAAGTGAGGACTTTATACACGTGTAACATATTGCTCACTCCTTTCAATAACGTCTTATATAAAAAAAACTTGATTTTTCAGGAGATCGTTTTTAAAGTTTAAAAATATGACACAATGTATTAAAAATCAATATCAAGCCACTTATTGAACTTTTTACTAAACAACAGATCTTTTTAGGTAAAACCTGAATGTTTTTTCTCCATTTGAAAAATATTTAGTATATTTAAAAAAATAATAGAACAATAATTTTTCTTCAAAATGCAAAAACAACACTTTCTGCCTTGTAGCGGGTAAATATTACATTAGTTAAAAATACGCCGCTTTTGTTGGGATATAGTACATTTTCTGGGCATTCAGAAAACATGCAAAACTGAAAATTGTCGATTTTTGATTTATGACGTTCTTGACAGGAGTGAGCGATATATCACTCTACCCATGACTGACAACCACAATACTCCGATTTTTGGATCTCATATACATATGTTTATACGATACAATTTTTACGGAGTGTCATCGCGAGTTCACGGGCAGTATCTATAGTTGATTTGATTAAGCTTTATCTACCAGCGACCCTTTTGAATACACAAATAATGTGTAAAATGATAATATAAGTGAGAAACCAGCATACGAATGGTCCCTACCCTGTTCCTTTCAATATTTCTTGATTTTTCTTCATCTATCGATAGATATGAATATAAAAAAATATAAAAAATAAAAATTGATTTAAAAAA
This sequence comes from Brachycentrus maculatus, assembly GCF_059751285.1. Classification (NCBI taxonomy): domain Eukaryota; kingdom Metazoa; phylum Arthropoda; class Insecta; order Trichoptera; family Brachycentridae; genus Brachycentrus; species Brachycentrus maculatus. Next base: position 308,725 of record NW_028281087.1, read on the forward strand.
ATTTAAAATCCAAAATTTAGTTTCATCAAAATTTCAAATCTCCTAGGCTATTCAACGTTAGCTATGAAATTTAGACATGACTTTGCATTCTAAAATGCGTATGTATGTGTACAATAATAACATTAAAATTAATAACAATGAAAATGATAACCATGAAAAATTTTATTGTTATATTTTTATTATTATTATTTTGCTTTTAAATAAAAATAGTACCGGCAGAAACATCTTCTCACTGGGTGACTGTTAAATAAATAAATAAAATTAAAATTAATTATTTAAAAAAATGTTACATTGTTTTACTATAAATATTATATTTTATTATAACTTAATTATAATTTCTACCGGTTTCGAAGCTAACCGCTTCTTTATCAATACTGATTAACACTATATTATTTACTATATAAGTAATGATCAAGATAACACTGCATCGATTTGATGCAGTGCCCTATACACCATTAGGTGCGGATAAGGGTTTATATTAATAATAAATAAATTTTACTATATTCTTAATACTATATTATATATACGAGCGTTAATCAGTCTTGTTAAAGAAGCGGTTAGCCTCGAAACCGGTAGACATTATATTTAAGTTATTATAAAATAATTAAAGTGATTTTAAAACAAAGGCTCATTTTAATTATAAAATGGAAAATCACAAAATTAGTGCTTTAAATATAATTTATATTGAAAAGTATTGCTGGAATTTATTTGGTTGTAATTTTTTTTTTTTTTTTTTTATTTTTTTTTTTCCCTATCCTCACTAGGTATTTGGAGATACCTGTTCTGAGGAATTAATTGAAATTTTATATATTTCGGAATTAATTGAAATTTTAAAATTTGTTTATTATTCGGGAGTGTGATGGGTTTTTTGAAGAATAAAGGGGTGACAAAAACCGGGGAAGGAATTTGCTTTAATGCGCCGGATATTTTCCGAGTATTTCCGCAACGTCAACGCGGTTCCCGAAATTGTGATTTACGGCGCTGAAATGTTGATTTAAAACCCCCAAACGTATGTACAAGTTTGTTTGCGTTCATATCATATTTTCCTAACGGATCAGCTGGCAGATATTAATGTAAAATAACAACATTGAAGAATTATATTATAACGTGTGTGATGACAATTGATGTATGTAATAATAAATAGAACTTGGCGTGATCGAGTATTAGCTCAAGAAAAATTTATAAGAGTATATAAGCTGGATTATTAATACGTTTAACCCTATTGCATGTTTGACCTCGGCTCGTAACGCATGTCTGTGGTGAAAACTTTAGTGCATGTTGGTCTTCGGGTCAACCAAAAATTGCATGTGTTAAACATTTTGTGTAGTTTTAAGTGTGTAAATGGTGCTATGGTGGTGAAGGGTGGTATTGTTTGCATGCTGCAGTAGTGATTGTCCTGACGAAGAGACGGGTACGTCTTGAAACCGGTAGGCATAAAAATCTCGGTGAGTGGGTTTATACTAATATTATTAACATTTTTGTAAAAAAAAAAATAAGCAAGAAAAATAGATCTAATAATATAGAAAAAATGAGAGAAGAACTCAACTGGTTATCTATAAAAAAATAAACTGAAATCAAATATGCTGATCTTTATTTATAAATATTTCAACAATAAATTACCCAATTATTTTAAGGATAAATTGGTGTTAAACAAATTTTTTTATGAACATATTACTAGAAATAAGGATAAAATAAGACTGCCATTGTTGAAAAAAAAACGAGTCACAAAACTGTTTAATGTATAAGGGTTTGAAAATGTATGATGAGATGCCTGAATGTATGGAGAATGAAAAGAGTGAAAATGAAAAGTTTACTCGTTTACGTCGTAAATTATCGATCTTAAAAATGTGAAACTTATGATTTTAAAAGAAATATTGCCATATAGTATGGAAATCACTATTATTGTTTGGATTACGTTGCGACTAAAATATATTTAATTATATGTAGGTACTTAAAAAATAATTCAGACGAACAATGTAAAGAGTGTCTTACACGTTCGTGGATAATAGACAGTTAAATTGTATAATAATTTCAGTCTCGGTTTGTGTGCGCACCATTTGATCACTGTCAGACGCGTCTCCCGCCCCTCCCAAGCATCCCCCGCCAGCATCCCCCTGTCGCCCACCCACCACCCTCTCTGGGAGCCATAACAGTAAAACTGATGGCGACAAACAATCCACTAATAACGTTTTACGAGAAAAGCGTCAGAAAAACAACCGATAAATAATATCCCGTGTCTATCTTCCGCTTGAAGGTAATCTGGAAAATTGCTCCTCTATACAGGCCCAAACAATATCAATATTTATGGAGTACCATACTTTTAAAGCAGTGTTCTTCAAACTCTGCGTTGTTATTTTTATACTTCAATTGAAAATATCTTACTCGTCCTACTTGTTCAGCTCATCTATGGTAGAAACTAGTAAGTTTTTTGTATTATATAATAAGAATTAATAACTTGTACAACACCACGTTTTTTAGTTTATTAACGCAAACACTACAAATTCTTGAACTAAAAATGTTATCACACCTTAAGCAGAATTCTTCAAAGTCTGCGTTATTATATTTATGCTCCAATTGAAAATATCTTAAGCATACTACTTCTTCAGCATCATTTATGGTTGAACATAGATTTTTAAATTATATTATATGTATAAATAAAACTCTTGTATAAAACCACGATTTTCAGTTAACTAACTAACTAACTAACCATCACGCCGCTTCCCCGCAGGGGTAGGCAGAGAGAATAGAACGCCACACCACTCTGTCCTTGCAAATATTCTTCGCCTCTTCCACGTTCATGCATCTCCTCATACATACCCGCCGATTGTTACGACTCCTAACCAGACTTTCAAGTATTTGGCATACCATGTTCTTCTCGGTCTTCCTCTGCTCCTTTTTCCACTTACATTCGCCTCATAAATTTGTTTTACCGTTCTTTCCTCACTCATTCGTTTTACATGTCCAAACCATCTCAACACACCTTTCTTAATTTTATCGATAATGCTTATCTCAGCTTTGCATTCCTTCCTTATTTCACTATTCGCACATCTATCATACATCGTTTTGTCGCACATTTTTCTGAGAGATCGCATTTCGACTGCATTCAGTCTACTTTCATCCTTATTTTTATACGTTTTTCAGTTAATTAATGTTAACACGACTAATTTCAAGAACTACAAATGTTCTCATCAACATGTGAAAATACACATGAGCAATTCTCGAAACTAGTCGTATTTACATAAATGAACTCAAAAAGTGATGTTGCACAAGTGCTTCAATTTTACATTAAATTAAATAAGTGTAAAAAATAAAACATTTGTATGACACTACGTTTTTGAGCTCATTCGTGAAAAAACGATAATTTCAAGAACTACAAATATTCTCATCAGTAGGTGAAAATACATATCTGAAATTATTTGAAGTAATCGACTTATCGTGATAATATTAATTAACTCAAAAAGTGGTCATATACAAGTTTTATATTTTTATATTGAAATCATTATATTTATCCGCAAAGTTATGCCAAATCGATAAATAATTTAACATTGTTTTACCAGGAGCCTTCGTGAAATGTTTGTAATATTCCTTCAGAATTATTTTGTGTAGTGGGAAACTCTTGAAAATACCATACTCAATTTTATGTCTTCGTGTGTAAAGTTCCCAATTCTGGATATTATTGAACATCCAAATTGCAAAATCTTCAAAAATATTATATATGAATGCACTGTTGTAGGATTACTTTCGTATGCCACTTGTAATTTTGATACATATAAATTTGGCTGATGGTGCTGACGTCAGGTGAGAATTTGCGAAGTACAAAGGGTGAACAAACCAGCATCTGGTATTTTAATTTCCCTAATTTAGTACGTAAACAATTACATATTACATATATTCCAAAGGTCACGAATAACGATCAAGGATGTGTTTTAATAAAATTTAATATGCAAACTCAATTCTGGGCAGCATGTAGGTAATTTAATAAACTTATTGTTGATGGGTTTATTACAAATATATCATTGAATACGACTAAAATCTACCTTACTTATTGAGTAATTAAATAGGTACCTAACAATTTTTTCCTTTCAAGGTAGCACTGCTGAAAGGAAATAAATCTAAAATGTTTTATTTTTAAGTGAAAATTTTTGTGTTCAAAAACGTTCTATTTAATTTGTTTTGAGTGAAATAATGGTTTTTAAAGTAACCAGTAATAAGTGTTTCTTGTTTATTTATTACTAGCTACACTCGTAAATTTTCAATATATGTACTTCATAATTACTTAAATAAAATAAACGTTTCATCTCTTTATTTTGTTGTTTTAAGCATTTAGTTTTATTAGGCTTTATTTATTTTATATAAATTCAATGAAACATATATTTATTTATGTGTATCGATTACTTAAACAAATCCTAAATGGACAAAAAATATGCATGAAAATAAAATATATTCCAAAGTAAGCATGAAAATAATAGTAATAATTAAAAAAAAAGGAAAATTGGTCGAATATCAACAATAACAAAAAACAATAAATTAGGTGGTAAAAACAAAAAAAACAGACAAATATTAAAGAAATAAACAAATGAATACAAGAAGAAATCACTGCCATTCATCCAACAAATAATGCTACGCAGAATCGTTCAACACAGAAAAGGTGTATTTTAAGCTATCCACTCTACCATACCTTTGTTTAAACAGCAGTATATTTCATGGAAAAATAAAATTGGCATATCTATGACGAAGTATCTCTAATATGTTTTTTTTGCTGTATCGGTTTAGATTTCAAAGAAATAAGTCCTTACTATTTACAATATATTATAATTTAAATACCATAGACAATATAACTGTTTATGTTAAGTTACTTGGAACGAAATATAACATACAATTATCGTAAATTTACATTAAGATAGAATATGTGTAACTTTGCTTGAGTATTAGATTACAGCTAATTAGTTTAAAACATAAAAAATGTAATTAACTTAAGAAATAATATTAAAGAGATACATAAACGAGTTGATTATTTTCTGAAAAATAAAAAATTTCATTAACAAAGAATTGAATTTTGTAACTCGAAAACATTTTCGTTTATTACGCTAATATTTCACACTTACCAGATCTTCATAGGCCTTAAACTGTTTTACGATCCTCTCCAATTTCCCAAACAAATTTTCTATCACTGGTTGCGAAGCCTTAAGCTTTACTTCCTCAATTATTACCCTATCGTTTTCAAGTATTATTATCTATTCATGCTCCGCTGAAATGGCTGACGGTAACGCCCCCAGACTCCAACCCCTAGCGGATCCTGTACCAACCCGTACTTGCTTCTCTCCCTCTCAGTTCCTACCCCTACCCCCGGAACGGAATGGCGGCTAGCCACTACTCAGACCTAGCGTCAGGATACAGCCTGCATTTTCCACGTCAGAAACATAAGTTAAATGCATTGCGGAGTGTTTTTCGACTGCTTGTACCTTCATATGTACGAATTTATGTGTTTTTAAGTTGCAATACATGGAGCGTAAAAAATCAACAGTTTATTTTTTTTAAGTTTTACTTAATAATATACTTTTTTGGCATCTCATCAAATATGAAGAAGAATATGGAAGTCTGGGCATGTACTGGGGTGACCGTCATAGGCTGGTTTAAGTAATCACTTTACACACGTGTTTCATTCACCAATTCTAACCATTATTGACAACCACACTACTCAAATTCTTGGAAGTTCTATATATATGAACCAATTTAGAAACCTTGTTCTTGAATCACTAGAACTTCACCAAAGACATCTATTGGTGAGATATAAAGAAGCTTTTTATCAAGCAGAAACTCTTATATTAGTTTGTGAGGTCCAAATCCTGGATTATAATCACATACATGAGAAACGCCAGAAAATATCATTTTAATTTTTATTATTTTAGCTTATAATTTTACCAGTTAATTTATTCTTCATCTTTGGTGAAATGTCAAAAAATGATATGAAAAATAACTCTTATAATTGGAGATAGTCCAGATTTGAGAACAAGTATTTGGACACACTCAAAATGTTTTAAATTTACTAAATAAATCTATTATGACACGTGTTGATGCATTCCGCACAACGATCAGATACCGTTTTAAGAAATAGTGGTATTTACTTAGTAAAACTTAAATGAAAAAAATTATACATTTTTCCACAACGTGACTGCCGAATCAATTAATGAAAATATTCAGTCCACCTACCATACCGTAAAGTACAATATCAACAATAATAATTATATTGGCCAATTCATATATCGCCGTTTTCGTGATAGATCAGTTTAAGGGCGCTTTGCAATTTACAGTCATTTTAAGTTTTAAAACAACAAATGTACATAATTATTTTTTACGTCAATATTATTAGTCGTATAAGCAAATTTGCTCAAGTATTGCCCACTGTGATTAATAATTCTGAAATCATGCAAAGAAAAAAAAAAATTATTTTGTAGAAAATCCGGGTCAAAATGATATTCTCTTCATTCTTTTCATTTTTGACGTTTTTCTGATTTGGGATTCTATTGCTCCTCTGTCAAATTTGTTTATTATTGTTAATTATTTCACATGTATTTTTTCACACATAGATTTTCATTCTTAATACTTCTTTTGACTTTCATTCGCACCCTATTGTCTATAAAGCACTGCAATAGATAGACACAGTGTTTAGTTGATTATTAATTAAAGACAAGGTGATCAGTCTTGCGCTTCCAGTGACTATTTAGTAAATATAAGTAATTAAACAGAGGAACATTACATTTGATTTGACCCCCTGTTACGCGATGCCAGAACCTTCAGCATGGTAGCCTAACACCATAACACTGTACTACTACTGTGGAGAAAAGTGAATAAAAAAAATTAGTTCCATATATATATATATATATATATATATATATATATATATATATATATATATATATATATATATATATATATATATATATATATATATATATATATATATATATATATATATATATATATATATATATATATATATATATTTATATATATGTATATATATATATATATATATATATATATATATATATATATATATATATATATATATATATATATATATATATATATATTATGATGTGTAATGCTTATTGATCACGCCTCCTGTCTCCGTTTACGTAACATATCACGTCCGTTTTCGGTGACGTCATGCGATTCCTACTGTTTAACGTTCCGTGTGTAGTTCAGTTTCCCGTATAGCGTAATGTCATTTCAATATACTCAACAATGTATGGTACATATATTACCATCAGGTATAATAACGTTACTGTCATATAAAATGATATATTTGACCCAAATCAGCGTTACCAAGTAACATTGTATTCACGTTATAAACGTGGAAGGTGAAAAGTCAGGATTAATACAAATAAAATAAAAACATATACATAACTAAGATGTTTTTAAAAAAGGTATGGGTTTTGTCCAGTTGGGAGTTTATTTTATGGGGTGTCCCTTAGAGACAAAATAAAGTGTTCACGCATTCGTGGAAGCATGGGCGTAAAAGCCATTAATAGAAAGGTAGAGAAAAGACAATGGACATGGTATGGGCATATAGGACGCAGAGAACCCGAACATGTAGTTAACCAGGCAATAGAAAAGGATCTTCCTCGAAAGTCACCTAGAGGAAGACCAAGGAATTCATGGGTGATGCAGAAAGATAACATGATTCGAAGGCATGGTCTTGATGACGTTGTCCTGGACAGAAGGACCTATAACCTGAGGACGGGGAGAGCTGACCCCAGTAGTCTGCAAGGACGATAAGCTGGGATGTAGCCAGGAAGTAAAATATTTAATTTGATATGTCAACATAAATGAAGAAGAACATGAATGTCTAGGTATTTATAGGGTTTACGACCTGCTTGAGCTCATAATTAATCACTTTGTATACCAGTAGCATTCACCATTCTACCCATGATGAAGATTTTTTTATTCATTCATTAAGATATTAATCAAGATATATTGACAAAGATGAAGAAAAATACGGATGTCTGGCATTAACTGGGCTTACCTGTCTTAGGTTGGTTTAAGTGACCACTTTTTACACTGTGTGACATTCACCATTCTACCCATGATTGACAACCATATGA